>NW_028127645.1:0-199752 GCF_965231255.1 Vanellus vanellus | reverse complement strand
GACGTTTGTCTTTTTTTGCTCCGGAGGCTGCCGAAAGCGAAAACAGGTGCTTTTGATGATGGAGTCCGCAGGAAAGCAGAGAGGGCCAAAATTGTCTGTGGCATTTGAAAGGGTTCCAGGAGGCAGTGAGAACCAGCATTACTTTTCCCCGCTGGCACCTTTGTTGTGGCAGCAAAAGCTGGACGTTTGTCTTTTTTGCTCCGGAGGCTGCCGAAAGCGAAAACAGGTGCTTTTGAGGATGGAGTCCGCAGGAAAGCAGAGAGGGCCAAATTGTCTGTGGCATTTGAAAGGGTTCCAGGAGGCAGTGAGAACCAGCATTACTTTTCCCCGCTGGCACCTTTGCTGTGGCAGCAAAAGCTGGACGTTTGTCTTTTTTGCTCCGGAGGCTGCCGAAAGCGAAAACAGGTGCTTTTGATGATGGAGTCCGCAGGAAAGCAGAGAGGGCCAAATTGTCTGGGGCATTTAAAGAGGTTCCAGGAGGCAGTGAGGACCAGCATTACTTTTCCCCGCTGGCACCTTTGCTGCGGCAGCAAAAGCTGGACGTTTGTCTTTTTACCACCGGAGGGCGCCGAAAGTGAAAAAAGGCGCTTTTGAGGATAGAGTCCGCAGGAAAGCAGAGAGGGCCAAATTGTCTGGGGCATTTGAAAGGGTTCCAGGAGGCAGTGAGAACCAGCATTACTTTTCCCCGCTAGCACCTTTGCTGTGGCAGCAAAAGCTGGACGTTTGTCTTTTTTGCTCCGGAGGTTGCCGAAACCGAAAACAGGTGCTTTTGAGGTTAGAGTCCGCAGGAAAGCAGAGAGGGCCAAATTGTCTGTGGCATTTGAAGAGGTTCCAGGAGGCAGTGAGAACCAGCATTACTTTTCCCCGCTGGTACCTTTTCTGTGGCAGCAAAAGCTGGACGTTTGTCTTTTTTGCTCCGGAGGGGGCGCCGAAAGCAAAAATAGGTTCTTTTGAGGATGGAGTCCGCAGGAAAGCAGAGAGGGCCAAATTGTCTGTGGCATTTGAAAGGGTTCCAGGAGGCAGTGAGAACCAGCATTACTTTTTCCCGCTGGCACCTTTGTTGTGGCAGCAAAAGCTGGACGTTTGTCTTTTTTGCTCCGGAGGCTGCCGAAAGCGAAAACAGGTGCTTTTGAGGATGGAGTCCGCAGGAAAGCAGAGAGGGCCAAATTGTCTGTGGCATTTGAAAGGGTTCCAGGAGGCAGTGAGAACCTGCATTACTTTTCCCCGCTGGCACCTTTGCTGTGGCAGCAAAAGCTGGACGTTTGTCTTTTTTGCTCCGGAGGCTGCCGAAAGCGAAAACAGGTGCTTTTGAGGATGGAGTCTGCAGGAAAGCAGAGAGGGCCAAATTGACTGTGGCATTTGAAAGGGTTCCAGGAGGCAGTGAGAACCAGCATTACTTTTCCCCGCTAGCACCTTTGCTGTGGCAGCAAAAGCTGGACGTTTGTCTTTTTTGCTCCGGAGGTTGCCGAAAGCGAAAACAGGTGCTTTTGAGGATGGAGTCCGCAGGAAAGCAGAGAGGGCCAAATTGTCTGTGGCATTTGAAGAGGTTCCAGGAGGCAGTGAGAACCAGCATTACTTTTCCCCGCTGGTACCTTTGCTGTGGCAGCAAAAGCTGGACGTTTGTCTTTTTTGCTCCGGAGGGCGCCGAAAGCAAAAATAGGTTCTTTTGAGGATGGAGTCCGCAGGAAAGCAGAGAGGGCCAAATTGTCTGTGGCATTTGAAAGGGTTCCAGGAGGCAGTGAGAACCAGCATTACTTTTCCCCGCTGGCACCTTTGCTGTGGCAGCAAAAGCTGGACGTTTGTCTTTTTTGCTCCGGAGGTTGCCGAAAGCGAAAACAGGTGCTTTTGATGATGGAGTCCGCAGGAAAGCAGAGAGGGCCAAATTGTCTTTGGCATTTAAAGAGGTTCCAGGAGGCAGTGAGGACCAGCATTACTTTTCCCCGCTGGCACCTTTGCTGCGGCAGCAAAAGCTGGACGTTTGTCTTTTTACCACCGGAGGGCGCCGAAAGTGAAAAAAGGCGCTTTTGAGGATAGAGTCCGCAGGAAAGCAGAGAGGGCCAAATTGTCTGTGGCATTTGAAAGGGTTCCAGGAGGCAGTGAGAACCAGCATTACTTTTCCCCGCTGGCACCTTTGCTGTGGCAGCAAAAGCTGGACGTTTGTCTTTTTTGCTCCGGAGGCTGCCAAAAGCGAAAACAGGTGCTTTTGAGGATGGAGTCCGCAGGAAAGCAGAGAGGGCCAAATTGTCTGGGGCATTTGAAAGGGTTCCAGGAGGCAGTGAGAACCAGCATTACTTTTCCCCGCTGGCACCTTTGCTGTGGCAGCAAAAGGTGGACGTTTGTCTTTTTTGCTCCGGAGGCTGCCGAAAGCGAAAACAGGTGCTTTTGATGATGGAGTCCGCAGGAAGGCAGAGAGGGCCAAATTGTCTGTGGCATTTGAAAGGGTTCCAGGAGGCAGTGAGAACCAGCATTACTTTTCCCCGCTGGCACCTTTGCTGTGGCAGCAAAAGCTGGACGTTTGTCTTTTTTGCTCCGGAGGCTGCCGAAAGCGAAAACAGGTGCTTTTGATGATGGAGTCCGCAGGAAAGCAGAGAGGGCCAAATTGTCTGTGGCATTTGAAAGGGTTCCAGGAGGCAGTGAGAACCAGCATTACTTTTCCCCGCTGGCACCTTTGTTGTGGCAGCAAAAGCTGGACGTTTGTCTTTTTTGCTCCGGAGGCTGCCGAAAGCGAAAACAGGTGCTTTTGAGGATGGAGTCCGCAGGAAAGCAGAGAGGGCCAAATTGTCTGTGGCATTTGAAAGGGTTCCAGGAGGCAGTGAGAACCAGCATTACTTTTCCCCGCTGGCACCTTTGCTGTGGCAGCAAAAGCTGGACGTTTGTCTTTTTTGCTCCGGAGGCTGCCGAAAGCGAAAACAGGTGCTTTTGATGATGGAGTCCGCAGGAAAGCAGAGAGGGCCAAATTGTCTGGGGCATTTAAAGAGGTTCCAGGAGGCAGTGAGGACCAGCATTACTTTTCCCCGCTGGCACCTTTGCTGCGGCAGCAAAAGCTGGACGTTTGTCTTTTTACCACCGGAGGGCGCCGAAAGTGAAAAAAGGCGCTTTTGAGGATAGAGTCCGCAGGAAAGCAGAGAGGGCCAAATTGTCTGGGGCATTTGAAAGGGTTCCAGGAGGCAGTGAGAACCAGCATTACTTTTCCCCGCTAGCACCTTTGCTGTGGCAGCAAAAGCTGGACGTTTGTCTTTTTTGCTCCGGAGGTTGCCGAAACCGAAAACAGGTGCTTTTGAGGTTAGAGTCCGCAGGAAAGCAGAGAGGGCCAAATTGTCTGTGGCATTTGAAGAGGTTCCAGGAGGCAGTGAGAACCAGCATTACTTTTCCCCGCTGGTACCTTTTCTGTGGCAGCAAAAGCTGGACGTTTGTCTTTTTTGCTCCGGAGGGCGCCGAAAGCAAAAATAGGTTCTTTTGAGGATGGAGTCCGCAGGAAAGCAGAGAGGGCCAAATTGTCTGTGGCATTTGAAAGGGTTCCAGGAGGCAGTGAGAACCAGCATTACTTTTCCCCGCTGGCACCTTTGCTGTGGCAGCAAAAGCTGGACGTTTGTCTTTTTTGCTCCGGAGGCTGCCGAAAGCGAAAACAGGTGCTTTTGAGGATGGAGTCCGCAGGAAAGCAGAGAGGGCCAAATTGTCTGGGGCATTTGAAAGGGTTCCAGGAGGCAGTGAGAACCAGCATTACTTTTCCACGCTGGCACCTTTGCTGTGGCAGCAAAAGCTGGACGTTTGTCTTTTTTTCTCCGGAGGCTGCCGAAAGCGAAAATAGGTTCTTTTGAGGATGGAGTCCGCAGGAAAGCAGAGAGGGCCAAATTGTCTGGGGCATTTGAAAGGGTTCCAGGAGGCAGTGAGAACCAGCATTACTTTTCCCCGCTGGCACCTTTGTTGTGGCAGCAAAAGCTGGACGTTTGTCTTTTTTGCTCCGGAGGCTGCCGAAAGCGAAAACAGGTGCTTTTGAGGATGGAGTCCGCAGGAAAGCAGAGAGGGCCAAATTGTCTTTGGCATTTAAAGAGGTTCCAGGAGGCAGTGAGGACCAGCATTACTTTTCCCCGCTGGCACCTTTGCTGCGGCAGCAAAAGCTGGACGTTTGTCTTTTTACCACCGGAGGGCGCCGAAAGTGAAAAAAGGCGCTTTTGAGGATAGAGTCCGCAGGAAAGCAGAGAGGGCCAAATTGTCTGGGGCATTTGAAAGGGTTCCAGGAGGCAGTGAGAACCAGCATTACTTTTCCCCGCTGGCACCTTTGCTGTGGCAGCAAAAGCTGGACGTTTGTCTTTTTTGCTCCGGAGGGCGCCGAAAGCGAAAACAGCTGCTTTTGAGGATGGAGTCCGCAGCAAAGCAGAGAGGGCCAAATTGTCTGTGACATTTGAAAAGGTTACAGGAGGCAGTGAGAACCACCATTACTTTTCCCCGCTGGCACCTTTGCTGTGGCAGCAAAAGCTGGACGTTTGTCTTTTTTGCTCCGGAGGCTGCCGAAAGCGAAAACAGGTGCTTTTGAGGATGGAGTCCGCAGGAAAGCAGAGAGGGCCAAATTGTCTGCGGCATTTGAAAGGGTTCCAGGAGGCAGTGAGAACCAGCATTACTTTTCCCCGCTGGCACCTTTGCTGTGGCAGCAAAAGCTGGACGTTTGTCTTTTTTGCTCCGGAGGCTGCCGAAAGCGAAAACAGGTGCTTTTGAGGATGGAGTACGCAGGAAAGCAGAGAGGGCCAAATTGTCTGTGGCATTTGAAAGGGTTCCAGGAGGCAGTGAGAACCAGCATTACTTTTCCCCGCTGGCACCTTTGCTGTGGCAGCAAAAGCTGGACGTTTGTCTTTTTTGCTCCGGAGGCTGCCGAAAGCGAAAACAGGTGCTTTTGATGATGGAGTCCGCAGCAAAGCAGAGAGGGCCAAATTGTCTGGGGCATTTGAAAGGGTTCCAGGAGGCAGTGAGAACCAGCATTACTTTTCCCCGCTGGCACCTTTGCTGTGGCAGCAAAAGCTGGACGTTTGTCTTTTTTGCTCCGGAGGCTGCCGAAAGCGAAAACAGCTGCTTTTGAGGATGGAGTCCGCAGGAAAGCAGAGAGGGCCAAATTGTCTTTGGCATTTAAAGAGGTTCCAGGAGGCAGTGAGGACCAGCATTACTTTTCCCCGCTGGCACCTTTGCTGCGGCAGCAAAAGCTGGACGTTTGTCTTTTTACCACCGGAGGGCGCCGAAAGTGAAAAAAGGCGCTTTTGAGGATAGAGTCCGCAGGAAAGCAGAGAGGGCCAAATTGTCTGGGGCATTTGAAAGGGTTCCAGGAGGCAGTGAGAACCAGCATTACTTTTCCCCGCTGGCACCTTTGCTGTGGCAGCAAAAGCTGGACGTTTGTCTTTTTTGCTCCGGAGGGCGCCGAAAGCAAAAATAGGTTCTTTTGAGGATGGAGTCCGCAGGAAAGCAGAGAGGGCCAAATTGTCTGTGGCATTTGAAAGGGTTCCAGGAGGCAGTGAGAACCACCATTACTTTTCCCCGCTGGCACCTTTGCTGTGGCAGCAAAAGCTGGACGTTTGTCTTTTTTGCTCCGGAGGTTGCCGAAAGCGAAAATATGTTCTTTTGAGGATGGAGTCCGCAGGAAAGCAGAGAGGGCCAAATTGTCTGTGGCATTTGAAAGGGTTCCAGGAGGCAGTGAGAACCAGCATTACTTTTCCCCGCTGGCACCTTTGCTGTGGCAGCAAAAGCTGGACGTTTGTCTTTTTTGCTCCGGAGGCTGCCGAAAGCGAAAACAGCTGCTTTTGAGGATGGAGTCCGCAGGAAAGCAGAGAGGGCCAAATTGTCTGGGGCATTTGAAAGGGTTCCAGGAGGCAGTGAGAACCAGCATTACTTTTCCCCGCTGGCACCTTTGCTGTGGCAGCAAAAGCTGGACGTTTGTCTTTTTTGCTCCGGAGGCTGCCGAAAGCGAAAACAGGTGCTTTTGAGGATGGAGTCCGCAGGAAAGCAGAGAGGGCCAAATTGTCTGGGGCATTTGAAAGGGTTCCAGGAGGCAGTGAGAACCAGCATTACTTTTCCCCGCTGGCACCTTTGTTGTGGCAGCAAAAGCTGGACGTTTGTCTTTTTTGCTCCGGAGGCTGCCGAAAGCGAAAACAGGTGCTTTTGAGGATGGAGTCCGCAGGAAAGCAGAGAGGGCCAAATTGTCTGTGGCATTTGAAAGGGTTCCAGGAGGCAGTGAGAACCAGCATTACTTTTCCCCGCTGGCACCTTTGCTGTGGCAGCAAAAGCTGGACGTTTGTCTTTTTTGCTCCGGAGGCTGCCGAAAGCGAAAACAGGTGCTTTTGAGGATGGAGTCCGCAGGAAAGCAGAGAGGGCCAAATTGTCTGTGGCATTTGAAAGGGTTCCAGGAGGCAGTGAGAACCAGCATTACTTTTCCCCGCTGGCACCTTTGCTGTGGCAGCAAAAGCTGGACGTTTGTCTTTTTTGCTCCGGAGGCTGCCGAAAGCGAAAACAGGTGCTTTTGATGATGGAGTCCGCAGCAAAGCAGAGAGGGCCAAATTGTCTGGGGCATTTGAAAGGGTTCCAGGAGGCAGTGAGAACCAGCATTACTTTTCCCCGCTGGCACCTTTGCTGTGGCAGCAAAAGCTGGACGTTTGTCTTTTTTGCTCCGGAGGCTGCCGAAAGCGAAAACAGCTGCTTTTGAGGATGGAGTCCGCAGGAAAGCAGAGAGGGCCAAATTGTCTTTGGCATTTAAAGAGGTTCCAGGAGGCAGTGAGGACCAGCATTACTTTTCCCCGCTGGCACCTTTGCTGCGGCAGCAAAAGCTGGACGTTTGTCTTTTTACCACCGGAGGGCGCCGAAAGTGAAAAAAGGCGCTTTTGAGGATAGAGTCCGCAGGAAAGCAGAGAGGGCCAAATTGTCTGTGGCATTTGAAAGGGTTCCAGGAGGCAGTGAGAACCAGCATTACTTTTCCCCGCTAGCACCTTTGCTGTGGCAGCAAAAGCTGGACGTTTGTCTTTTTTGCTCCGGAGGTTGCCGAAAGCGAAAACAGCTGCTTTTGAGGATGGAGTCCGCAGGAAAGCAGAGAGGGCCAAATTGTCTGTGGCATTTGAAAGAGTTCCAGGAGGCAGTGAGAACCAGCATTACTTTTCCCCGCTGGCACCTTTGCTGTGGCAGCAAAAGCTGGACGTTTGTCTTTTTACCACCGGAGGGCGCCGAAAGTGAAAAAAGGCGCTTTTGAGGATAGAGTCCGCAGGAAAGCAGAGAGGGCCAAATTGTCTGGGGCATTTGAAAGGGTTCCAGGAGGCAGTGAGAACCAGCATTACTTTTCCCCGCTGGCACCTTTGCTGTGGCAGCAAAAGCTGGACGTTTGTCTTTTTTGCTCCGGAGGGCGCCGAAAGCAAAAATAGGTGCTTTTGAGGATGGAGTCCGCAGGAAAGCAGAGAGGGCCAAATTGTCTGTGGCATTTGAAAGGGTTCCAGGAGGCAGTGAGAACCAGCATTACTTTTCCCCGCTGGCACCTTTGCTGTGGCAGCAAAAGCTGGACGTTTGTCTTTTTTGCTCCGGAGGCTGCCGAAAGCGAAAACAGGTGTTTTTGATGATGGAGTCCGCAGGAAAGCAGAGAGGGCCAAATTGTCTGGGGCATTTGAAAGGGTTCCAGGAGGCAGTGAGAACCAGCATTACTTTTCCCCGCTGGCACCTTTGTTGTGGCAGCAAAAGCTGGACGTTTGTCTTTTTTGCTCCGGAGGCTGCCGAAAGCGAAAACAGGTGCTTTTGAGGATGGAGTCCGCAGGAAAGCAGAGAGGGCCAAATTGTCTGGGGCATTTGAAAGGGTTCCAGGAGGCAGTGAGAACCAGCATTACTTTTCCCCGCTGGCACCTTTGCTGTGGCAGCAAAAGCTGGACGTTTGTCTTTTTTGCTCCGGAGGCTGCCGAAAGCGAAAACAGCTGCTTTTGATGATGGAGTCCGCAGGAAAGCAGAGAGGGCCAAATTGTCTTTGGCATTTAAAGAGGTTCCAGGAGGCAGTGAGGACCAGCATTACTTTTCCCCGCTGGCACCTTTGCTGCGACAGCAAAAGCTGGACGTTTGTCTTTTTACCACCGGAGGGCGCCGAAAGTGAAAAAAGGCGCTTTTGAGGATAGAGTCCGCAGGAAAGCCGAGAGGGCCAAATTGTCTGTGGCATTTGAAAGGGTTCCAGGAGGCAGTGAGAACCAGCATTACTTTTCCCCGCTAGCACCTTTGCTGTGGCAGCAAAAGCTGGACGTTTGTCTTTTTTGCTCCGGAGGTTGCCGAAAGCGAAAACAGGTGCTTTTGAGGATGGAGTCCGCAGGAAAGCAGAGAGGGCCAAATTGTCTGTGGCATTTGAAGAGGTTCCAGGAGGCACTGAGAACCAGCATTACTTTTCCCCGCTGGTACCTTTGCTGTGGCAGCAAAAGCTGGACGTTTGTCTTTTTTGCTCCGGAGGGCGCCGAAAGCGAAAATAGGTTCTTTTGAGGATGGAGTCCGCAGGAAAGCAGAGAGGGCCAAATTGTCTGGGGCATTTGAAAGGGTTCCAGGAGGCAGTGAGAACCAGCATTACTTTTCCCTGATGGCACCTTTGCTGTGGCAGCAAAAGCTGGACGTTTGTCTTTTTTGCTCCGGAGGCTGCCGAAAGCGAAAACAGGTGCTTTTGATGATGGAGTCCGCAGGAAAGCAGAGAGGGACAAATTGTCTTTGGCATTTAAAGAGGTTCCAGGAGGCAGTGAGGACCAGCATTACTTTTCCCCGCTGGCACCTTTGCTGCGGCATCAAAAGCTGGACGTTTGTCTTTTTACCACCGGAGGGCGCCGAAAGTGAAAAAAGGCGCTTTTGAGGATAGAGTCCGCAGGAAAACCGAGAGGGCCAAATTGTCTGTGGCATTTGAAAGGGTTCCAGGAGGCAGTGAGAACCAGCATTACTTTTCCCCGCTGGCACCTTTGCTGTGGCAGCAAAAGCTGGACGTTTGTCTTTTTTGCTCCGGAGGTTGCCGAAAGCGAAAACAGGTGCTTTTGAGGATGGAGTCCGCAGGAAAGCAGAGAGGGCCAAATTGTCTGAGGCATTTGAAGAGGTTCCAGAGGCAGTGAGAACCAGCATTACTTTTCCCCGCTGGCACCTTTGCTGTGGCAGCAAAAGCTGGACGTTTGTCTTTTTTGCTCCGGAGGCTGCCGAAAGCGAAAATAGGTTCTTTTGAGGATGGAGTCCGCAGGAAAGCAGAGAGGGCCAAATTGTCTGTGGCATTTGAAAGGGTTCCAGGAGGCAGTGAGAACCAGCATTACTTTTCCCCGCTGGCACCTTTGCTGTGGCAGCAAAAGCTGGACGTTTGTCTTTTTTGCTCCGGAGGCTGCCGAAAGCGAAAACAGGTGCTTTTGAGGATGGAGTCCGCAGGAAAGCAGAGAGGGCCAAATTGTCTGTGGCATTTAAAGAGGTTCCAGGAGGCAGTGAGGACCAGCATTACTTTTCCCCGCTGGCACCTTTGCTGCGGCAGCAAAAGCTGGACGTTTGTCTTTTTACCACCGGAGGGCGCCGAAAGTGAAAAAAGGCGCTTTTGAGGATAGAGTCCGCAGGAAAGCAGAGAGGGCCAAATTGTCTGGGGCATTTGAAAGGGTTTCAGGAGGCAGTGAGAACCAGCATTACTTTTCCCCGCTGGCACCTTTGCTGTGGCAGCAAAAGCTGGACGTTTGTCTTTTTTGCTCCGGAGGCTGCCGAAAGCGAAAACAGGTGCTTTTGAGGATGGAGTCCGCAGCAAAGCAGAGAGGGCCAAATTGTCTGTGACATTTGAAAGGGTTCCAGGAGGCAGTGAAAACCAGCATTACTTTTCCACGCTGGCACCTTTGCTGTGGCAGCAAAAGCTGGACGTTTGTCTTTTTTGCTCCGGAGGCTGCCGAAAGCGAAAACAGGTGTTTTTGATGATGGAGTCCGCAGGAAAGCAGAGAGGGCCAAATTGTCTGGGGCATTTGAAAGGGTTCCAGGAGGCAGTGAGAACCAGCATTACTTTTCCCCGCTGGCACCTTTGTTGTGGCAGCAAAAGCTGGACGTTTGTCTTTTTTGCTCCGGAGGCTGCCGAAAGCGAAAACAGGTGCTTTTGAGGATGGAGTCCGCAGGAAAGCAGAGAGGGCCAAATTGTCTGTGGCATTTGAAAGGGTTCCAGGAGGCAGTGAGAACCAGCATTACTTTTCCACGCTGGCACCTTTGCTGTGGCAGCAAAAGCTGGACGTTTGTCTTTTTTGCTCCGGAGGCTGCCGAAAGCGAAAATAGGTTCTTTTGATAATGGAGTCCGCAGGAAAGCAGAGAGGGCCAAATTGTCTGTGGCATTTGAAAGGGTTCCAGGAGGCAGTGAGAACCAGCATTACTTTTCCCCGCTGGCACCTTTGCTGTGGCAGCAAAAGCTGGACGTTTGTCTTTTTTGCTCCGGAGGCTGCCGAAAGCGAAAACAGGTGCTTTTGAGGATGGAGTCCGCAGGAAAGCAGAGAGGGCCAAATTGTCTGTGGCATTTAAAGAGGTTCCAGGAGGCAGTGAGGACCAGCATTACTTTTCCCCGCTGGCACCTTTGCTGCGGCAGCAAAAGCTGGACGTTTGTCTTTTTACCACCGGAGGGCGCCGAAAGTGAAAAAAGGCGCTTTTGAGGATTGAGTCCGCAGGAAAGCAGAGAGGGCCAAATTGTCTGTGGCATTTGAAAGGGTTCCAGGAGGCAGTGAGAACCAGCATTACTTTTCCCCGCTGGCACCTTTGCTGTGGCAGCAAAAGCTGGACGTTTGTCTTTTTTGCTCCGGAGGCTGCCGAAAGCGAAAACAGCTGCTTTTGAGGATGGAGTCCGCAGCAAAGCAGAGAGGGCCAAATTGTCTGTGACATTTGAAAGGGTTCCAGGAGGCAGTGAGAACCAGCATTACTTTTCCCCGCTGGCACCTTTGCTGTGGCAGCAAAAGCTGGACGTTTGTCTTTTTTGCTCCGGAGGCTGCCGAAAGCGAAAACAGGTGCTTTTGAGGATGGAGTCCGCAGGAAAGCAGAGAGGGCCAAATTGTCTGTGGCATTTGAAAGGGTTCCAGGAGGCAGTGAGAACCAGCATTACTTTTCCCCGCTGGCACCTTTGCTGTGGCAGCAAAAGCTGGACGTTTGTCTTTTTTGCTCCGGAGGCTGCCGAAAGCGAAAATAGGTTCTTTTGAGGATGGAGTCCGCAGGAAAGCAGAGAGGGCCAAATTGTCTGTGGCATTTGAAAGGGTTCCAGGAGGCAGTGAGAACCAGCATTACTTTTCCACGCTGGCACCTTTGCTGTGGCAGCAAAAGCTGGACGTTTGTCTTTTTTGCTCCGGAGGCTGCCGAAAGCGAAAATAGGTTCTTTTGAGGATGGAGTCCGCAGGAAAGCAGAGAGGGCCAAATTGTCTGTGGCATTTGAAAGGGTTCCAGGAGGCAGTGAGAACCAGCATTACTTTTCCCCGCTGGCACCTTTGCTGTGGCAGCAAAAGCTGGACGTTTGTCTTTTTTGCTCCGGAGGCTGCCGAAAGCGAAAACAGGTGCTTTTGAGGATGGAGTCCGCAGGAAAGCAGAGAGGGCCAAATTGTCTTTGGCATTTAAAGAGGTTCCAGGAGGCAGTGAGGACCAGCATTACTTTTCCCCGCTGGTACCTTTGCTGCGGCAGCAAAAGCTGGACGTTTGTCTTTTTACCACCGGAGGGCGCCGAAAGTGAAAAAAGGCGCTTTTGAGGATAGAGTCCACAGGAAAGCAGAGAGGGCCAAATTGTCTGGGGCATTTGAAAGGGTTCCAGGAGGCAGTGAGAACCAGCATTACTTTTCCCCGCTGGCACCTTTGCTGTGGCAGCAAAATCTGGACGTTTGTCTTTTTTGCTCCGGAGGCTGCCGAAAGCGAAAACAGGTTCTTTTGAGGATGGAGTCCGCAGCAAAGCAGAGAGGGCCAAATTGTCTGGGGCATTTGAAAGGGTTCCAGGAGGCAGTGAGAACCAGCATTACTTTTCCCCGCTGGCACCTTTGCTGTGGCAGCAAAAGCTGGACGTTTGTCTTTTTTGCTCCGGAGGCTGCCGAAAGCGAAAACAGGTGCTTTTGAGGATGGAGTCCGCAGGAAAGCAGAGAGGGCCAAATTGTCTGTGGCATTTGAAAGGGTTCCAGGAGGCAGTGAGAACCAGCATTACTTTTCCCCGCTGGCACCTTTGCTGTGGCAGCAAAAGATGGACGTTTGTCTTTTTTGCTCCGGAGGCTGCCGAAAGCGAAAACAGGTTCTTTTGAGGATGGAGTCCGCAGGAAAGCAGAGAGGGCCAAATTGTCTGGGGCATTTGAAAGGGTTCCAGGAGGCAGTGAGAACCAGCATTACTTTTCCCCGCTGGCACCTTTGCTGTGGCAGCAAAAGCTGGACGTTTGTCTTTTTTGCTCCGGAGGCTGCCGAAAGCGAAAATAGGTTCTTTTGAGGATGGAGTCCGCAGGAAAGCAGAGAGGGCCAAATTGTCTGGGGCATTTGAAAGGGTTCCAGGAGGCAGTGAGAACCAGCATTACTTTTCCCCGCTGGCACCTTTGCTGTGGCAGCAAAAGATGGACGTTTGTCTTTTTTGCTCCGGAGGCTGCCGAAAGCGAAAACAGGTGCTTTTGATGATGGAGTCCGCAGGAAAGCAGAGAGGGCCAAATTGTCTTTGGCATTTAAAGAGGTTCCAGGACGCAGTGAGGACCAGCATTACTTTTCCCCGCTGGCACCTTTGCTGCGGCAGCAAAAGCTGGACGTTTGTCTTTTTACCACCGGAGGGCGCCGAAAGTGAAAAAAGGCGCTTTTGAGGATAGAGTCCGCAGGAAAGCAGAGAGGGCCAAATTGTCAGGGGCATTTGAAAGGGTTCCAGGAGGCAGTGAGAACCAGCATTACTTTTCCCCGCTGGCACCTTTGCTGTGGCAGCAAAAGCTGGACGTTTGTCTTTTTTGCTCCGGAGGCTGCCGAAAGCGAAAACAGGTGCTTTTGAGGATGGAGTCCGCAGGAAAGCAGAGAGGGCCAAATTGTCTGTGGCATTTAAAGAGGTTCCAGGAGGCAGTGAGGACCAGCATTACTTTTCCCCGCTGGCACCTTTGCTGCGGCAGCAAAAGCTGGACGTTTGTCTTTTTACCACCGGAGGGCGCCGAAAGTGAAAAAAGGCGCTTTTGAGGATTGAGTCCGCAGGAAAGCAGAGAGGGCCAAATTGTCTGTGGCATTTGAAAGGGTTCCAGGAGGCAGTGAGAACCAGCATTACTTTTCCCCGCTGGCACCTTTGCTGTGGCAGCAAAAGCTGGACGTTTGTCTTTTTTGCTCCGGAGGCTGCCGAAAGCGAAAACAGCTGCTTTTGAGGATGGAGTCCGCAGCAAAGCAGAGAGGGCCAAATTGTCTGTGACATTTGAAAGGGTTCCAGGAGGCAGTGAGAACCAGCATTACTTTTCCCCGCTGGCACCTTTGCTGTGGCAGCAAAAGCTGGACGTTTGTCTTTTTTGCTCCGGAGGCTGCCGAAAGCGAAAACAGGTGCTTTTGAGGATGGAGTCCGCAGGAAAGCAGAGAGGGCCAAATTGTCTGTGGCATTTGAAAGGGTTCCAGGAGGCAGTGAGAACCAGCATTACTTTTCCCCGCTGGCACCTTTGCTGTGGCAGCAAAAGCTGGACGTTTGTCTTTTTTGCTCCGGAGGCTGCCGAAAGCGAAAATAGGTTCTTTTGAGGATGGAGTCCGCAGGAAAGCAGAGAGGGCCAAATTGTCTGTGGCATTTGAAAGGGTTCCAGGAGGCAGTGAGAACCAGCATTACTTTTCCACGCTGGCACCTTTGCTGTGGCAGCAAAAGCTGGACGTTTGTCTTTTTTGCTCCGGAGGCTGCCGAAAGCGAAAATAGGTTCTTTTGAGGATGGAGTCCGCAGGAAAGCAGAGAGGGCCAAATTGTCTGTGGCATTTGAAAGGGTTCCAGGAGGCAGTGAGAACCAGCATTACTTTTCCCCGCTGGCACCTTTGCTGTGGCAGCAAAAGCTGGACGTTTGTCTTTTTTGCTCCGGAGGCTGCCGAAAGCGAAAACAGGTGCTTTTGAGGATGGAGTCCGCAGGAAAGCAGAGAGGGCCAAATTGTCTTTGGCATTTAAAGAGGTTCCAGGAGGCAGTGAGGACCAGCATTACTTTTCCCCGCTGGTACCTTTGCTGCGGCAGCAAAAGCTGGACGTTTGTCTTTTTACCACCGGAGGGCGCCGAAAGTGAAAAAAGGCGCTTTTGAGGATAGAGTCCACAGGAAAGCAGAGAGGGCCAAATTGTCTGGGGCATTTGAAAGGGTTCCAGGAGGCAGTGAGAACCAGCATTACTTTTCCCCGCTGGCACCTTTGCTGTGGCAGCAAAATCTGGACGTTTGTCTTTTTTGCTCCGGAGGCTGCCGAAAGCGAAAACAGGTTCTTTTGAGGATGGAGTCCGCAGCAAAGCAGAGAGGGCCAAATTGTCTGGGGCATTTGAAAGGGTTCCAGGAGGCAGTGAGAACCAGCATTACTTTTCCCCGCTGGCACCTTTGCTGTGGCAGCAAAAGCTGGACGTTTGTCTTTTTTGCTCCGGAGGCTGCCGAAAGCGAAAACAGGTGCTTTTGAGGATGGAGTCCGCAGGAAAGCAGAGAGGGCCAAATTGTCTGTGGCATTTGAAAGGGTTCCAGGAGGCAGTGAGAACCAGCATTACTTTTCCCCGCTGGCACCTTTGCTGTGGCAGCAAAAGATGGACGTTTGTCTTTTTTGCTCCGGAGGCTGCCGAAAGCGAAAACAGGTTCTTTTGAGGATGGAGTCCGCAGGAAAGCAGAGAGGGCCAAATTGTCTGGGGCATTTGAAAGGGTTCCAGGAGGCAGTGAGAACCAGCATTACTTTTCCCCGCTGGCACCTTTGCTGTGGCAGCAAAAGCTGGACGTTTGTCTTTTTTGCTCCGGAGGCTGCCGAAAGCGAAAATAGGTTCTTTTGAGGATGGAGTCCGCAGGAAAGCAGAGAGGGCCAAATTGTCTGGGGCATTTGAAAGGGTTCCAGGAGGCAGTGAGAACCAGCATTACTTTTCCCCGCTGGCACCTTTGCTGTGGCAGCAAAAGATGGACGTTTGTCTTTTTTGCTCCGGAGGCTGCCGAAAGCGAAAACAGGTGCTTTTGATGATGGAGTCCGCAGGAAAGCAGAGAGGGCCAAATTGTCTTTGGCATTTAAAGAGGTTCCAGGACGCAGTGAGGACCAGCATTACTTTTCCCCGCTGGCACCTTTGCTGCGGCAGCAAAAGCTGGACGTTTGTCTTTTTACCACCGGAGGGCGCCGAAAGTGAAAAAAGGCGCTTTTGAGGATAGAGTCCGCAGGAAAGCAGAGAGGGCCAAATTGTCAGGGGCATTTGAAAGGGTTCCAGGAGGCAGTGAGAACCAGCATTACTTTTCCCCGCTGGCACCTTTGCTGTGGCAGCAAAAGCTGGACGTTTGTCTTTTTTGCTCCGGAGGCTGCCGAAAGCGAAAACAGGTGCTTTTGAGGATGGAGTCCGCAGGAAAGCAGAGAGAGCCAAATTGTCTGTGGCATTTGAAAGGGTTCCAGGAGGCAGTGAGAACCAGCATTACTTTTCCCCGCTGGCACCTTTGCTGTGGCAGCAAAAGCTGGACGTTTGTCTTTTTTGCTCCGGAGGCTGCCGAAAGCGAAAACAGGTGCTTTTGATGATGGAGTCCGCAGGAAAGCAGAGAGGGCCAAATTGTCTGTGGCATTTGAAAGGGTTCCAGGAGGCAGTGAGAACCAGCATTACTTTTCCCCGCTGGCACCTTTGCTGTGGCAGCAAAAGCTGGACGTTTGTCTTTTTTGCTCCGGAGGCTGCCGAAAGCGAAAATAGGTTCTTTTGAGGATGGAGTCCGCAGGAAAGCAGAGAGGGCCAAATTGTCTGGGGCATTTGAAAGGGTTCCAGGAGGCAGTGAGAACCAGCATTACTTTTCCCCGCTGGCACCTTTGCTGTGGCAGCAAAAGCTGGACGTTTGTATTTTTTGCAATGGAGGCTGCCGAAAGCGAAAACAGGTGCTTTTGAGGATGGAGTCCGCAGGAAAGCAGAGAGAGCCAAATTGTCTGTGGCATTTGAAAGGGTTCCAGGAGGCAGTGAGAACCAGCATTACTTTTCCCCGCTGGCACCTTTGCTGTGGCAGCAAAAGCTGGACGTTTGTCTTTTTTGCTCCGGAGGCTGCCGAAAGCGAAAACAGCTGCTTTTGAGGATGGAGTCCGCAGGAAAGCAGAGAGGGCCAAATTGTCTGGGGCATTTGAAGAGGTTCCAGGAGGCAGTGAGAACCAGCATTACTTTTCCCCGCTGGCACCTTTGCTGTGGCAGCAAAAGATGGACGTTTGTCTTTTTTGCTCCGGAGGCTGCCGAAAGCGAAAACAGGTGCTTTTGAGGATGGAGTCCACAGGAAAGCAGAGAGGGCCAAATTGTCTGGGGCATTTGAAAGGGTTCCAGGAGGCAGTGAGAACCAGCATTACTTTTCCCCGTTGGCACCTTTGCTGTGGCAGCAAAAGATGGACGTTTGTCTTTTTTGCTCCGGAGGCTGCCGAAAGCGAAAACAGGTGCTTTTGAGGATGGAGTCCACAGGAAAGCAGAGAGGGCCAAATTGTCTGTGGCATTTGAAAGGGTTCCAGGAGGCAGTGAGAACCAGCATTACTTTTCCCCGCTGGCACCTTTGCTGTGGCAGCAAAAGCTGGACGTTTGTCTTTTTTGCTCCGGAGGTTGCCAAAAGCGAAAACAGGTGCTTTTGAGGATGGAGTCCGCAGAAAAGCAGAGAGGGCCAAATTGTCTGTGGCATTTGAAAGGGTTCCAGGAGGCAGTGAGAACCAGCATTACTTTTCCCCGTTGGCACCTTTGCTGTGGCAGCAAAAGCTGGACGTTTGTCTTTTTTGCTCCGGAGGCTGCCGAAATTGAAAATAGGTTCTTTTGAGGATGGAGTCCGCAGGAAAGCAGAGAGGGCCAAATTGTCTGGGGCATTTGAAAGGGTTCCAGGAGGCAGTGAGAACCAGCATCACTTTTCCCCGCTGGCACCTTTGCTGTGGCAGCAAAAGATGGACGTTTGTCTTTTTTGCTCCGGAGGTTGCCGAAAGCGAAAACAGCTGCTTTTGAGGATGGAGTCCGCAGGAAAGCAGAGAGGGCCAAATTGTCTGTGGCATTTGAAAGGGTTCCAGGAGGCAGTGAGAACGAGCATTACTTTTCCCCGCTGGCACCTTTGCTGTGGCAGCAAAAGCTGGACGTTTGTCTTTTTACCACCGGAGGGCGCCGAAAGCGAAAAAAGGCGCTTGTGAGGATAGAGTCCGCACGAAAGCAGAGAGGGCCAAATTGTCTGGGGCATTTGAAAGGGTTCCAGGAGGCAGTGAGAACCAGCATTACTTTTCCCCGCTGGCACCTTTGCTGTGGCAGCAAAAGCTGGACGTTTGTCTTTTTTGCTCCGGAGGCTGCCGAAAGCGAAAATAGGTTCTTTTGAGGATGGAGTCCGCAGGAAAGCAGAGAGGGCCAAATTGTCTGGGGCATTTGAAAGGGTTCCAGGAGGCAGTGAGAACCAGCATTACTTTTCCCCGCTGGCACCTTTGCTGTGGCAGCAAAAGCTGGACGTTTGTCTTTTTTGCTCCGGAGGCTGCCGAAAGCGAAAACAGGTGCTTTTGAGGATGGAGTCCGCAGGAAAGCAGAGAGAGCCAAATTGTCTGTGGCATTTGAAAGGGTTCCAGGAGGCAGTGAGAACCAGCATTACTTTTCCCCGCTGGCACCTTTGCTGTGGCAGCAAAAGCTGGACGTTTGTCTTTTTTGCTCCGGAGGCTGCCGAAAGCGAAAACAGCTGCTTTTGAGGATGGAGTCCGCAGGAAAGCAGAGAGGGCCAAATTGTCTGGGGCATTTGAAGAGGTTCCAAGAGGCAGTGAGAACCAGCATTACTTTTCCCCGCTGGCACCTTTGCTGTGGCAGCAAAAGATGGACGTTTGTCTTTTTTGCTCCGGAGTCTGCCGAAAGCGAAAACAGGTGCTTTTGAGGATGGAGTCCACAGGAAAGCAGAGAGGGCCAAATTGTCTGGGGCATTTGAAAGGGTTCCAGGAGGCAGTGAGAACCAGCATTACTTTTCCCCGTTGGCACCTTTGCTGTGGCAGCAAAAGATGGACGTTTGTCTTTTTTGCTCCGGAGGCTGCCGAAAGCGAAAACAGGTGCTTTTGAGGATGGAGTCCACAGGAAAGCAGAGAGGGCCAAATTGTCTGTGGCATTTGAAAGGGTTCCAGGAGGCAGTGAGAACCAGCATTACTTTTCCCCGCTGGCACCTTTGCTGTGGCAGCAAAAGCTGGACGTTTGTCTTTTTTGCTCCGGAGGTTGCCAAAAGCGAAAACAGGTGCTTTTGAGGATGGAGTCCGCAGGAAAGCAGAGAGGGCCAAATTGTCTGTGGCATTTGAAAGGGTTCCAGGAGGCAGTGAGAACCAGCATTACTTTTCCCCGTTGGCACCTTTGCTGTGGCAGCAAAAGCTGGACGTTTGTCTTTTTTGCTCCGGAGGCTGCCGAAAGTGAAAATAGGTTCTTTTGAGGATGGAGTCCGCAGGAAAGCAGAGAGGGCCAAATTGTCTGTGGCATTTGAAAGGGTTCCAGGAGGCAGTGAGAACCAGCATCACTTTTCCCCGCTGGCACCTTTGCTGTGGCAGCAAAAGATGGACGTTTGTCTTTTTTGCTCCGGAGGTTGCCGAAAGCGAAAACAGCTGCTTTTGAGGATGGAGTCCGCAGGAAAGCAGAGAGGGCCAAATTGTCTGTGGCATTTGAAAGGGTTCCAGGAGGCAGTGAGAACGAGCATTACTTTTCCCCGCTGGCACCTTTGCTGTGGCAGCAAAAGCTGGACGTTTGTCTTTTTACCACCGGAGGGCGCCGAAAGCGAAAAAAGGCGCTTTTGAGGATAGAGTCCGCAGGAAAGCAGAGAGGGCCAAATTGTCTGGGGCATTTGAAAGGGTTCCAGGAGGCAGTGAGAACCAGCATTACTTTTCCCCGCTGGCACCTTTGCTGTGGCAGCAAAAGCTGGACGTTTGTCTTTTTTGCTCCGGAGGGTGCCGAAAGCGAAAATAGGTGCTTTTGAGGATGGAGTCCGCAGGAAAGCAGAGAGGGCCAAATTGTCTGGGGCATTTGAAAGGGTTCCAGGAGGCAGTGAGAACCAGCATTACTTTTCCCCGCTGGCACCTTTGTTGTGGCAGCAAAAGCTGGACGTTTGTCTTTTTTGCTCCGGAGGCTGCCGAAAGCGAAAACAGGTTCTTTTGAGGATGGAGTCCGCAGGAAAGCAGAGAGGGCCAAATTGTCTGTGGCATTTGAAAGGGTTCCAGGAGGCAGTGAGAACCAGCATTACTTTTCCCCGCTGGCACCTTTGCTGTGGCAGCAAAAGCTGGACGTTTGTCTTTTTTGCTCCGGAGGCTGCCGAAAGCGAAAACAGGTGCTTTTGATGATGGAGTCCGCAGGAAAGCAGAGAGGGCCAAATTGTCTTTGGCATTTAAAGAGGTTCCAGGAGGCAGTGAGGACTAGCATTACTTTTCCCCGCTGGCACCTTTGCTGCGGCAGCAAAAGCTGGACGTTTTTCTTTTTACCACCGGAGGGCGCCGAAAGTGAAAAAAGGCGCTTTTGAGGATAGAGTCCGCAGGAAAGCAGAGAGGGCCAAATTGTCTGTGGCATTTGAAAGGGTTCCAGGAGGCAGTGAGAACCAGCATTACTTTTCCCCGCTAGCACCTTTGCTGTGGCAGCAAAAGCTGGACGTTTGTCTTTTTTGCTCCGGAGGTTGCCGAAAGCGAAAATAGGTTCTTTTGAGGATGGAGTCCGCAGGAAAGCAGAGAGGGCCAAATTGTCTGGGGCATTTGAAAGGGTTCCAGGAGGCAGTGAGAACCAGCATTACTTTTCCCCGCTGGCACCTTTGCTGTGGCAGCAAAAGCTGGACGTTTGTCTTTTTTGCTCCGGAGGCTGCCGAAAGCGAAAACAGGTGCTTTTGAGGATGGAGTCCGCAGGAAAGCAGAGAGAGCCAAATTGTCTGTGGCATTTGAAAGGGTTCCAGGAGGCAGTGAGAACCAGCATTACTTTTCCCCGCTGGCACCTTTGCTGTGGCAGCAAAAGCTGGACGTTTGTCTTTTTTGCTCCGGAGGCTGCCGAAAGCGAAAACAGGTGCTTTTGAGGATGGAGTCCGCAGGA
Organism: Vanellus vanellus; assembly: GCF_965231255.1. Classification (NCBI taxonomy): domain Eukaryota; kingdom Metazoa; phylum Chordata; class Aves; order Charadriiformes; family Charadriidae; genus Vanellus; species Vanellus vanellus. Next base: position 179,629 of record NW_028127645.1, on the reverse strand, counting down.
AAGCAGAGAGGGCCAAATTGTCTGGGGCATTTGAAGAGGTTCCAGGAGGCAGTGAGAACCAGCATTACTTTTCCCCGCTGGCACCTTTGCTGTGGCAGCAAAAGCTGGACGTTTGTCTTTTTTGCTCCGGAGGCTGCCGAAAGCGAAAATAGGTTCTTTTGAGGATGGAGTCCGCAGGAAAGCAGAGAGGGCCAAATTGTCTGGGGCATTTGAAAGGGTTCCAGGAGGCAGTGAGAACCAGCATTACTTTTCCCCGCTGGCACCTTTGCTGTGGCAGCAAAAGCTGGACGTTTGTATTTTTTGCAATGGAGGCTGCCGAAAGCGAAAACAGGTGCTTTTGAGGATGGAGTCCGCAGGAAAGCAGAGAGAGCCAAATTGTCTGTGGCATTTGAAAGGGTTCCAGGAGGCAGTGAGAACCAGCATTACTTTTCCCCGCTGGCACCTTTGCTGTGGCAGCAAAAGCTGGACGTTTGTCTTTTTTGCTCCGGAGGCTGCCGAAAGCGAAAACAGCTGCTTTTGAGGATGGAGTCCGCAGGAAAGCAGAGAGGGCCAAATTGTCTGGGGCATTTGAAGAGGTTCCAGGAGGCAGTGAGAACCAGCATTACTTTTCCCCGCTGGCACCTTTGCTGTGGCAGCAAAAGCTGGACGTTTGTCTTTTTTGCTCCGGAGGCTGCCGAAAGCGAAAACAGGTGCTTTTGAGGATGGAGTCCACAGGAAAGCAGAGAGGGCCAAATTGTCTGGGGCATTTGAAAGGGTTCCAGGAGGCAGTGAGAACCAGCATTACTTTTCCCCGTTGGCACCTTTGCTGTGGCAGCAAAAGATGGACGTTTGTCTTTTTTGCTCCGGAGGCTGCCGAAAGCGAAAACAGGTGCTTTTGAGGATGGAGTCCACAGGAAAGCAGAGAGGGCCAAATTGTCTGTGGCATTTGAAAGGGTTCCAGGAGGCAGTGAGAACCAGCATTACTTTTCCCCGCTGGCACCTTTGCTGTGGCAGCAAAAGCTGGACGTTTGTCTTTTTTGCTCCGGAGGTTGCCAAAAGCGAAAACAGGTGCTTTTGAGGATGGAGTCCGCAGAAAAGCAGAGAGGGCCAAATTGTCTGTGGCATTTGAAAGGGTTCCAGGAGGCAGTGAGAACCAGCATTACTTTTCCCCGTTGGCACCTTTGCTGTGGCAGCAAAAGCTGGACGTTTGTCTTTTTTGCTCCGGAGGCTGCCGAAATTGAAAATAGGTTCTTTTGAGGATGGAGTCCGCAGGAAAGCAGAGAGGGCCAAATTGTCTGGGGCATTTGAAAGGGTTCCAGGAGGCAGTGAGAACCAGCATCACTTTTCCCCGCTGGCACCTTTGCTGTGGCAGCAAAAGATGGACGTTTGTCTTTTTTGCTCCGGAGGTTGCCGAAAGCGAAAACAGCTGCTTTTGAGGATGGAGTCCGCAGGAAAGCAGAGAGGGCCAAATTGTCTGTGGCATTTGAAAGGGTTCCAGGAGGCAGTGAGAACGAGCATTACTTTTCCCCGCTGGCACCTTTGCTGTGGCAGCAAAAGCTGGACGTTTGTCTTTTTACCACCGGAGGGCGCCGAAAGCGAAAAAAGGCGCTTGTGAGGATAGAGTCCGCAGGAAAGCAGAGAGGGCCAAATTGTCTGGGGCATTTGAAAGGGTTCCAGGAGGCAGTGAGAACCAGCATTACTTTTCCCCGCTGGCACCTTTGCTGTGGCAGCAAAAGCTGGACGTTTGTCTTTTTTGCTCCGGAGGCTGCCGAAAGCGAAAATAGGTTCTTTTGAGGATGGAGTCCGCAGGAAAGCAGAGAGGGCCAAATTGTCTGGGGCATTTGAAAGGGTTCCAGGAGGCAGTGAGAACCAGCATTACTTTTCCCCGCTGGCACCTTTGCTGTGGCAGCAAAAGCTGGACGTTTGTCTTTTTTGCTCCGGAGGCTGCCGAAAGCGAAAACAGGTGCTTTTGAGGATGGAGTCCGCAGGAAAGCAGAGAGAGCCAAATTGTCTGTGGCATTTGAAAGGGTTCCAGGAGGCAGTGAGAACCAGCATTACTTTTCCCCGCTGGCACCTTTGCTGTGGCAGCAAAAGCTGGACGTTTGTCTTTTTTGCTCCGGAGGCTGCCGAAAGCGAAAACAGGTGCTTTTGAGGATGGAGTCCACAGGAAAGCAGAGAGGGCCAAATTGTCTGGGGCATTTGAAAGGGTTCCAGGAGGCAGTGAGAACCAGCATTACTTTTCCCCGTTGGCACCTTTGCTGTGGCAGCAAAAGCTGGACGTTTGTCTTTTTTGCTCCGGAGGTTGCCAAAAGCGAAAACAGGTGCTTTTGAGGATGGAGTCCGCAGGAAAGCAGAGAGGGCCAAATTGTCTGTGGCATTTGAAAGGGTTCCAGGAGGCAGTGAGAACCAGCATTACTTTTCCCCGTTGGCACCTTTGCTGTGGCAGCAAAAGCTGGACGTTTGTCTTTTTTGCTCCGGAGGCTGCCGAAAGTGAAAATAGGTTCTTTTGAGGATGGAGTCCGCAGGAAAGCAGAGAGGGCCAAATTGTCTGTGGCATTTGAAAGGGTTCCAGGAGGCAGTGAGAACCAGCATCACTTTTCCCCGCTGGCACCTTTGCTGTGGCAGCAAAAGATGGACGTTTGTCTTTTTTGCTCCGGAGGTTGCCGAAAGCGAAAACAGCTGCTTTTGAGGATGGAGTCCGCAGGAAAGCAGAGAGGGCCAAATTGTCTGTGGCATTTGAAAGGGTTCCAGGAGGCAGTGAGAACGAGCATTACTTTTCCCCGCTGGCACCTTTGCTGTGGCAGCAAAAGCTGGACGTTTGTCTTTTTACCACCGGAGGGCGCCGAAAGCGAAAAAAGGCGCTTTTGAGGATAGAGTCCGCAGGAAAGCAGAGAGGGCCAAATTGTCTGGGGCATTTGAAAGGGTTCCAGGAGGCAGTGAGAACCAGCATTACTTTTCCCCGCTGGCACCTTTGCTGTGGCAGCAAAAGCTGGACGTTTGTCTTTTTTGCTCCGGAGGGTGCCGAAAGCGAAAATAGGTGCTTTTGAGGATGGAGTCCGCAGGAAAGCAGAGAGGGCCAAATTGTCTGGGGCATTTGAAAGGGTTCCAGGAGGCAGTGAGAACCAGCATTACTTTTCCCCGCTGGCACCTTTGTTGTGGCAGCAAAAGCTGGACGTTTGTCTTTTTTGCTCCGGAGGCTGCCGAAAGCGAAAACAGGTGCTTTTGAGGATGGAGTCCGCAGGAAAGCAGAGAGGGCCAAATTGTCTGTGGCATTTGAAAGGGTTCCAGGAGGCAGTGAGAACCAGCATTACTTTTCCCCGCTGGCACCTTTGCTGTGGCAGCAAAAGCTGGACGTTTGTCTTTTTTGCTCCGGAGGCTGCCGAAAGCGAAAACAGGTGCTTTTGATGATGGAGTCCGCAGGAAAGCAGAGAGGGCCAAATTGTCTTTGGCATTTAAAGAGGTTCCAGGAGGCAGTGAGGACTAGCATTACTTTTCCCCGCTGGCACCTTTGCTGCGGCAGCAAAAGCTGGACGTTTTTCTTTTTACCACCGGAGGGCGCCGAAAGTGAAAAAAGGCGCTTTTGAGGATAGAGTCCGCAGGAAAGCAGAGAGGGCCAAATTGTCTGTGGCATTTGAAAGGGTTCCAGGAGGCAGTGAGAACCAGCATTACTTTTCCCCGCTAGCACCTTTGCTGTGGCAGCAAAAGCTGGACGTTTGTCTTTTTTGCTCCGGAGGTTGCCGAAAGCGAAAATAGGTTCTTTTGAGGATGGAGTCCGCAGGAAAGCAGAGAGGGCCAAATTGTCTGGGGCATTTGAAAGGGTTCCAGGAGGCAGTGAGAACCAGCATTACTTTTCCCCGCTGGCACCTTTGCTGTGGCAGCAAAAGCTGGACGTTTGTCTTTTTTGCTCCGGAGGCTGCCGAAAGCGAAAACAGGTGCTTTTGAGGATGGAGTCCGCAGGAAAGCAGAGAGAGCCAAATTGTCTGTGGCATTTGAAAGGGTTCCAGGAGGCAGTGAGAACCAGCATTACTTTTCCCCGCTGGCACCTTTGCTGTGGCAGCAAAAGCTGGACGTTTGTCTTTTTTGCTCCGGAGGCTGCCGAAAGCGAAAACAGCTGCTTTTGAGGATGGAGTCCGCAGGAAAGCAGAGAGGGCCAAATTGTCTGGGGCATTTGAAGAGGTTCCAGGAGGCAGTGAGAACCAGCATTACTTTTCCCCGCTGGCACCTTTGCTGTGGCAGCAAAAGCTGGACGTTTGTCTTTTTTGCTCCGGAGGCTGCCGAAAGCGAAAACAGGTGCTTTTGAGGATGGAGTCCACAGGAAAGCAGAGAGGGCCAAATTGTCTGGGGCATTTGAAAGGGTTCCAGGAGGCAGTGAGAACCAGCATTACTTTTCCCCGCTGGCACCTTTGCTGTGGCAGCAAAAGCTGGACGTTTGTCTTTTTTGCTCCGGAGGTTGCCAAAAGCGAAAACAGGTGCTTTTGAGGATGGAGTCCGCAGGAAAGCAGAGAGGGCCAAATTGTCTGGGGCATTTGAAAGGGTTCCAGGAGGCAGTGAGAACCAGCATTACTTTTCCCCGTTGGCACCTTTGCTGTGGCAGCAAAAGCTGGACGTTTGTCTTTTTTGCTCCGGAGGCTGCCGAAAGTGAAAATAGGTTCTTTTGTGGATGGAGTCCGCAGGAAAGCAGAGAGAGCCAAATTGTCTGTGGCATTTGAAAGGGTTCCAGGAGGCAGTGAGAACCAGCATCACTTTTCCCCGCTGGCACCTTTGCTGTGGCAGCAAAAGATGGACGTTTGTCTTTTTTGCTCCGGAGGTTGCCGAAAGCGAAAACAGCTGCTTTTGAGGATGGAGTCCGCAGGAAAGCAGAGAGGGCCAAATTGTCTGTGGCATTTGAAAGGGTTCCAGGAGGCAGTGAGAACGAGCATTACTTTTCCCCGCTGGCACCTTTGCTGTGGCAGCAAAAGCTGGACGTTTGTCTTTTTACCACCGGAGGGCGCCGAAAGCGAAAAAAGGCGCTTTTGAGGATAGAGTCCGCAGGAAAGCAGAGAGGGCCAAATTGTCTGGGGCATTTGAAAGGGTTCCAGGAGGCAGTGAGAACCAGCATTACTTTTCCCCGTTGGCACCTTTGCTGTGGCAGCAAAAGCTGGACGTTTGTCTTTTTTGCTCCGGAGGCTGCCGAAAGCGAAAATAGGTTCTTTTGAGGATGGAGTCCGCAGGAAAGCAGAGAGGGCCAAATTGTCTGGGGCATTTGAAAGGGTTCCAGGAGGCAGTGAGAACCAGCATTACTTTTCCCCGCTGGCACCTTTGCTGTGGCAGCAAAAGCTGGACGTTTGTCTTTTTTGCTCCGGAGGCTGCCGAAAGCGAAAACAGCTGCTTTTGAGGATGGAGTCCGCAGGAAAGCAGAGAGGGCCAAATTGTCTGGGGCATTTGAAGAGGTTCCAGGAGGCAGTGAGAACCAGCATTACTTTTCCCCGCTGGCACCTTTGCTGTGGCAGCAAAAGATGGACGTTTGTCTTTTTTGATCCGGAGGCTGCCGAAAGCGAAAACAGGTGCTTTTGAGGATGGAGTCCACAGGAAAGCAGAGAGGGCCAAATTGTCTGGGGCATTTGAAAGGGTTCCAGGAGGCAGTGAGAACCAGCATTACTTTTCCCCGTTGGCACCTTTGCTGTGGCAGCAAAAGATGGACGTTTGTCTTTTTTGCTCCGGAGGCTGCCGAAAGCGAAAACAGGTGCTTTTGAGGATGGAGTCCACAGGAAAGCAGAGAGGGCCAAATTGTCTGTGGCATTTGAAAGGGTTCCAGGAGGCAGTGAGAACCAGCATTACTTTTCCCCGCTGGCACCTTTGCTGTGGCAGCAAAAGCTGGACGTTTGTATTTTTTGCTCCGGAGGTTGCCAAAAGCGAAAACAGGTGCTTTTGAGGATGGAGTCCGCAGGAAAGCAGAGAGGGCCAAATTGTCTGTGGCATTTGAAAGGGTTCCAGGAGGCAGTGAGAACCAGCATTACTTTTCCCCGTTGGCACCTTTGCTGTGGCAGCAAAAGCTGGACGTTTGTCTTTTTTGCTCCGGAGGCTGCCGAAAGTGAAAATAGGTTCTTTTGAGGATGGAGTCCGCAGGAAAGCAGAGAGGGCCAAATTGTCTGTGGCATTTGAAAGGGTTCCAGGAGGCAGTGAGAACCAGCATCACTTTTCCCCGCTGGCACCTTTGCTGTGGCAGCAAAAGATGGACGTTTGTCTTTTTTGCTCCGGAGGTTGCCGAAAGCGAAAACAGCTGCTTTTGAGGATGGAGTCCGCAGGAAAGCAGAGAGGGCCAAATTGTCTGTGGCATTTGAAAGGGTTCCAGGAGGCAGTGAGAACGAGCATTACTTTTCCCCGCTGGCACCTTTGCTGTGGCAGCAAAAGCTGGACGTTTGTCTTTTTACCACCGGAGGGCGCCGAAAGCGAAAAAAGGCGCTTTTGAGGATAGAGTCCGCAGGAAAGCAGAGAGGGCCAAATTGTCTGGGGCATTTGAAAGGGTTCCAGGAGGCAGTGAGAACCAGCATTACTTTTCCCCGCTGGCACCTTTGCTGTGGCAGCAAAAGCTGGACGTTTGTCTTTTTTGCTCCGGAGGCTGCCGAAAGCGAAAATAGGTGCTTTTGAGGATGGAGTCCGCAGGAAAGCAGAGAGGGCCAAATTGTCTGGGGCATTTGAAAGGGTTCCAGGAGGCAGTGAGAACCAGCATTACTTTTCCCCGCTGGCACCTTTGTTGTGGCAGCAAAAGCTGGACGTTTGTCTTTTTTGCTCCGGAGGCTGCCGAAAGCGAAAACAGGTGCTTTTGAGGATGGAGTCCGCAGGAAAGCAGAGAGGGCCAAATTGTCTGTGGCATTTGAAAGGGTTCCAGGAGGCAGTGAGAACCAGCATTACTTTTCCCCGCTGGCACCTTTGCTGTGGCAGCAAAAGCTGGACGTTTGTCTTTTTTGCTCCGGAGGCTGCCGAAAGCGAAAACAGGTGCTTTTGATGATGGAGTCCGCAGGAAAGCAGAGAGGGCCAAATTGTCTTTGGCATTTAAAGAGGTTCCAGGAGGCAGTGAGGACCAGCATTACTTTTCCCCGCTGGCACCTTTGCTGCGGCAGCAAAAGCTGGACGTTTGTCTTTTTACCACCGGAGGGCGCCGAAAGTGAAAAAAGGCGCTTTTGAGGATAGAGTCCGCAGGAAAGCAGAGAGGGCCAAATTGTCTGTGGCATTTGAAAGGGTTCCAGGAGGCAGTGAGAACCAGCATTACTTTTCCCCGCTAGCACCTTTGCTGTGGCAGCAAAAGCTGGACGTTTGTCTTTTTTGCTCCGGAGGTTGCCGAAAGCAAAAATAGGTTCTTTTGAGGATGGAGTCCGCAGGAAAGCAGAGAGGGCCAAATTGTCTGTGGCATTTGAAAGGGTTCCAGGAGGCAGTGAGAACCAGCATTACTTTTCCCCGCTGGCACCTTTGCTGTGGCAGCAAAAGCTGGACGTTTGTCTTTTTTGCTCCGGAGGTTGCCGAAAGCGAAAATAGGTTCTTTTGAGGATGGAGTCCGCAGGAAAGCAGAGAGGGCCAAATTGTCTGTGGCATTTGAAAGGGTTCCAGGAGGCAGTGAGAACCAGCATTACTTTTCCCCGCTGGCACCTTTGCTGTGGCAGCAAAAGCTGGACGTTTGTCTTTTTTGCTCCGGAGGCTGCCGAAAGCGAAAACAGCTGCTTTTGATGATGGAGTCCGCAGGAAAGCAGAGAGGGCCAAATTGTCTTTGGCATTTAAAGAGGTTCCAGGAGGCAGTGAGGACCAGCATTACTTTTCCCCGCTGGCACCTTTGCTGCGGCAGCAAAAGCTGGACGTTTGTCTTTTTACCACCGGAGGGCGCCGAAAGTGAAAAAAGGCGCTTTTGAGGATAGAGTCCGCAGGAAAGCAGAGAGGGCCAAATTGTCTGTGGCATTTGAAAGGGTTCCAGGAGGCAGTGAGAACCAGCATTACTTTTCCCCGCTGGCACCTTTGCTGTGGCAGCAAAAGCTGGACGTTTGTCATTTTTGCTCCGGAGGCTGCCGAAAGCGAAAAGAGGTGCTTTTGAGGATGGAGTCCGCAGGAAAGCAGAGAGGGCCAAATTGTCTGGGGCATTTGAAAGGGTTCCAGGAGGCAGTGAGAACCAGCATTACTTTTCCCCGCTGGCACCTTTGCTGTGGCAGCAAAAGATGGACGTTTGTCTTTTTTGCTCCGGAGGTTGCCGAAAGCGAAAACAGGTGCTTTTGAGGATGGAGTCCGCAGGAAAGCAGAGAGGGCCAAATTGTCTGAGGCATTTGAAGAGGTTCCAGGAGGCAGTGAGAACCAGCATTACTTTTCCCCGCTGGCACCTTTGCTGTAGCAGCAAAAGCTGGACGTTTGTCTTTTTTGCTCCGGAGGCTGCCGAAAGCGAAAACAGGTGCTTTTGAGGATGGAGTCCGCAGGAAAGCAGAGAGGGCCAAATTGTCTGGGGCATTTGAAAGGGTTCCAGGAGGCAGTGAGAACCACCATTACTTTTCCCCGTTGGCATCTTTGCTGTGGCAGCAAAAGCTGGACGTTTGTCTTTTTTGCTCCGGAGGCTGCCGAAAGCGAAAACAGGTGCTTTTGAGGATGGAGTCCGCAGGAAAGCAGAGAGGGCCAAATTGTCTGTGGCATTTGAAAGGGTTCCAGGAGGCAGTGAGAACCAGCATTACTTTTCCCCGTTGGCACCTTTGCTGTGGCAGCAAAAGCTGGACGTTTGTCTTCTTTGCTCCGGAGGCTGCCGAAAGCGAAAACAGGTGCTTTTGAGGATGGAGTCCGCAGGAAAGCAGAGAGGGCCAAATTGTCTGGGGCATTTGAAAGGGTTCCAGGAGGCAGTGAGAACCAGCATTACTTTTCCCCGCTGGCACCTTTGTTGTGGCAGCAAAAGCTGGACGTTTGTCTTTTTTGCTCCGGAGGTTGCCAAAAGCGAAAACAGGTGCTTTTGAGGATGGAGTCCGCAGGAAAGCAGAGAGGGCCAAATTGTCTGTGGCATTTGAAAGGGTTCCAGGAGGCAGTGAGAACCAGCATTACTTTTCCCCGTTGGCACCTTTGCTGTGGCAGCAAAAGATGGACGTTTGTCTTTTTTGCTCCGGAGGCTGCCGAAAGCGAAAATAGGTTGTTTTGAGGATGGAGTCCGCAGGAAAGCAGAGAGGGCCAAATTGTCTGTGGCATTTGAAAGGGTTCCAGGAGGCAGTGAGAACCAGCATCACTTTTCCCCGCTGGCACCTTTGCTGTGGCAGCAAAAGCTGGACGTTTGTCTTTTTTGCTCCGGAGGTTGCCGAAAGCGAAAACAGGTGCTTTTGAGGATGGAGTCCGCAGGAAAGCAGAGATGGCCAAATTGTCTGTGGCATTTGAAAGGGTTCCAGGAGGCAGTGAGAACGAGCATTACTTTTCCCCGCTGGCACCTTTGCTGTGGCAGCAAAAGCTGGACGTTTGTCTTTTTTGCTCCGGAGGCTGCCGAAAGCGAAAATAGGTTCTTTTGAGGATGGAGTCCGCAGGAAAGCAGAGAGGGCCAAATTGTCTGTGGCATTTGAAAGGGTTCCAGGAGGCAGTGAGAACCAGCATTACTTTTCCCCGCTGGCACCTTTGCTGTCGCAGCAAAAGCTGGACGTTTGTCTTTTTACCACCGGAGGGCGCCGAAAGTGAAAAAAGGCGCTTTTAAGGATAGAGTCCGCAGGAAAGCAGAGAGGGCCAAATTGTCTGGGGCATTTGAAAGGGTTCCAGGAGGCAGTGAGAACCAGCATTACTTTTCCCCGCTAGCACCTTTGCTGTGGCAGCAAAAGCTGGACGTTTGTCTTTTTTGCTCCGGAGGTTGCCGAAAGCAAAAATAGGTTCTTTTGAGGATGGAGTCCGCAGGAAAGCAGAGAGGGCCAAATTGTCTGTGGCATTTGAAAGGGTTCCAGGAGGCAGTGAGAACCAGCATTACTTTTCCCCGCTGGCACCTTTGCTGTGGCAGCAAAAGCTGGACGTTTGTCTTTTTTGCTCCGGAGGTTGCCGAAAGCGAAAATAGGTTCTTTTGAGGATGGAGTCCGCAGGAAAGCAGAGAGGGCCAAATTGTCTGTGGCATTTGAAAGGGTTCCAGGAGGCAGTGAGAACCAGCATTACTTTTCCCCGCTGGCACCTTTGCTGTGGCAGCAAAAGCTGGACGTTTGTCTTTTTTGCTCCGGAGGCTGCCGAAAGCGAAAACAGGTGCTTTTGATGATGGAGTCCGCAGGAAAGCAGAGAGGGCCAAATTGTCTGTGGCATTTAAAGAGGTTCCAGGAGGCAGTGAGGACCAGCATTACTTTTCCCCGCTGGCACCTTTGCTGCGGCAGCAAAAGCTGGACGTTTGTCTTTTTACCACCGGAGGGCGCCGAAAGTGAAAAAAGGCGCTTTTGAGGATAGAGTCCGCAGGAAAGCAGAGAGGGCCAAATTGTCTGTGGCATTTGAAAGGGTTCCAGGAGGCAGTGAGAACCAGCATTACTTTTCCCCGCTGGCACCTTTGCTGTGGCAGCAAAAGCTGGACGTTTGTCATTTTTGCTCCGGAGGCTGCCGAAAGCGAAAAGAGGTGCTTTTGAGGATGGAGTCCGCAGGAAAGCAGAGAGGGCCAAATTGTCTGGGGCATTTGAAAGGGTTCCAGGAGGCAGTGAGAACCAGCATTACTTTTCCCCGCTGGCACCTTTGCTGTGGCAGCAAAAGATGGACGTTTGTCTTTTTTGCTCCGGAGGTTGCCGAAAGCGAAAACAGGTGCTTTTGAGGATGGAGTCCGCAGGAAAGCAGAGAGGGCCAAATTGTCTGAGGCATTTGAAGAGGTTCCAGGAGGCAGTGAGAACCAGCATTACTTTTCCCCGCTGGCACCTTTGCTGTAGCAGCAAAAGCTGGACGTTTGTCTTTTTTGCTCCGGAGGCTGCCGAAAGCGAAAACAGGTGCTTTTGAGGATGGAGTCCGCAGGAAAGCAGAGAGGGCCAAATTGTCTGGGGCATTTGAAAGGGTTCCAGGAGGCAGTGAGAACCACCATTACTTTTCCCCGTTGGCATCTTTGCTGTGGCAGCAAAAGCTGGACGTTTGTCTTTTTTGCTCCGGAGGCTGCCGAAAGCGAAAACAGGTGCTTTTGAGGATGGAGTCCGCAGGAAAGCAGAGAGGGCCAAATTGTCTGTGGCATTTGAAAGGGTTCCAGGAGGCAGTGAGAACCAGCATTACTTTTCCCCGTTGGCACCTTTGCTGTGGCAGCAAAAGCTGGACGTTTGTCTTTTTTGCTCCGGAGGCTGCCGAAAGCGAAAACAGGTGCTTTTGAGGATGGAGTCCGCAGGAAAGCAGAGAGGGCCAAATTGTCTGGGGCATTTGAAAGGGTTCCAGGAGGCAGTGAGAACCAGCATTACTTTTCCCCGCTGGCACCTTTGTTGTGGCAGCAAAAGCTGGACGTTTGTCTTTTTTGCTCCGGAGGCTGCCAAAAGCGAAAACAGGTGCTTTTGAGGATGGAGTCCGCAGGAAAGCAGAGAGGGCCAAATTGTCTGTGGCATTTGAAAGGGTTCCAGGAGGCAGTGAGAACCAGCATTACTTTTCCCCGTTGGCACCTTTGCTGTGGCAGCAAAAGATGGACGTTTGTCTTTTTTGCTCCGGAGGCTGCCGAAAGCGAAAATAGGTTGTTTTGAGGATGGAGTCCGCAGGAAAGCAGAGAGGGCCAAATTGTCTGTGGCATTTGAAAGGGTTCCAGGAGGCAGTGAGAACCAGCATCACTTTTCCCCGCTGGCACCTTTGCTGTGGCAGCAAAAGCTGGACGTTTGTCTTTTTTGCTCCGGAGGTTGCCGAAAGCGAAAACAGGTGCTTTTGAGGATGGAGTCCGCAGGAAAGCAGAGATGGCCAAATTGTCTGTGGCATTTGAAAGGGTTCCAGGAGGCAGTGAGAACGAGCATTACTTTTCCCCGCTGGCACCTTTGCTGTGGCAGCAAAAGCTGGACGTTTGTCTTTTTTGCTCCGGAGGCTGCCGAAAGCGAAAATAGGTTCTTTTGAGGATGGAGTCCGCAGGAAAGCAGAGAGGGCCAAATTGTCTGTGGCATTTGAAAGGGTTCCAGGAGGCAGTGAGAACCAGCATTACTTTTCCCCGCTGGCACCTTTGCTGCGGCAGCAAAAGCTGGACGTTTGTCTTTTTACCACCGGAGGGCGCCGAAAGTGAAAAAAGGCGCTTTTAAGGATAGAGTCCGCAGGAAAGCAGAGAGGGCCAAATTGTCTGGGGCATTTGAAAGGGTTCCAGGAGGCAGTGAGAACCAGCATTACTTTTCCCCGTTGGCACCTTTGCTGTGGCAGCAAAAGCTGGACGTTTGTCTTTTTTGCTCCGGAGGCTGCCGAAAGCGAAAACAGGTTCTTTTGAGGATGGAGTCCGCAGGAAAGCAGAGAGGGCCAAATTGTCTGGGGCATTTGAAAGGGTTCCAGGAGGCAGTGAGAACCAGCATTACTTTTCCCCGCTGGCACCTTTGCTGTGGCAGCAAAAGATGGACGTTTGTCTTTTTTGCTCTGGAGGCTGCCGAAAGCGAAAACAGGTGCTTTTGAGGATGGAGTCCGCAGGAAAGCAGAGAGGACCAAATTGTCTGTGGCATTTGAAATGGTTCCAGGAGGCAGTGAGAACCAGCATTACTTTTCCCCGCTGGCACCTTTGCTGTGGCAGCAAAAGCTGGACGTTTGTCTTTTTTGCTCCGGAGGTTGCCGAAAGCGAAAACAGGTGCTTTTGAGGATGGAGTCCGCAGGAAAGCAGAGAGGGCCAAATTGTCTGTGGCATTTGAAAGGGTTCCAGGAGGCAGTGAGAACCAGCATTACTTTTCCCCGCTGGCACCTTTGCTGTGGCAGCAAAAGCTGGACGTTTGTCTTTTTTGCTCCGGAGGCTGCCGAAAGCGAAAACAGGTGCTTTTGAGGATGGAGTCCGCAGGAAAGCAGAGAGGGCCAAATTGTCTGGGGCATTTGAAAGGGTTCCAGGAGGCAGTGAGAACCAGCATTACTTTTCCCCGCTGGCACCTTTGCTGTGGCAGCAAAAGCTGGACGTTTGTCTTTTTTGCTCCGGAGGTTGCCGAAAGCGAAAACAGGTGCTTTTGAGGATGGAGTCCGCAGGAAAGCAGAGAGGGCCAAATTGTCTGTGGCATTTGAAAGGGTTCCAGGAGGCAGTGAGAACCAGCATTACTTTTCCCCGCTGGCACCTTTGCTGTGGCAGCAAAAGCTGGACGTTTGTCTTTTTTGCTCCGGAGGCTGCCGAAAGCGAAAACAGGTGCTTTTGAGGATGGAGTCCGCAGGAAAGCAGAGAGGGCCAAATTGTCTGTGGCATTTGAAAGGGTTCCAGGAGGCAGTGAGAACCAGCATTACTTTTCCCCGCTGGCACCTTTGCTGCGGCAGCAAAAGCTGGACGTTTGTCTTTTTACCACCGGAGGGCGCCGAAAGTGAAAAAAGGCGCTTTTGAGGATAGAGTCCGCAGGAAAGCAGAGAGGGCCAAATTGTCTGTGGCATTTGAAAGGGTTCCAGGAGGCAGTGAGAACCAGCATTACTTTTCCCCGCTGGCACCTTTGCTGTGGCAGCAAAAGCTGGACGTTTGTCTTTTTTGCACCGGAGGCTGCCGAAAGCGAAAACAGGTTCTTTTGAGGATGGAGTCCGCAGGAAAGCAGAGAGGGCCAAATTGTCTGTGGCATTTGAAAGGGTTCCAGGAGGCAGTGAGAACCAGCATTACTTTTCCCCGCTGGCACCTTTGCTGTGGCAGCAAAAGCTGGACGTTTGTCTTTTTTGCAATGGAGGCTGCCGAAAGCGAAAACAGGTGCTTTTGAGGATGGAGTCCGCAGGAAAGCAGAGAGGGCCAAATTGTCTGTGGCATTTGAAAGGGTTCCAGGAGGCAGTGAGAACCAGCATTACTTTTCCCCTCTGGCACCTTTGCTGTGGCAGCAAAAGCTGGACGTTTGTCTTTTTTGCTCCGGAGGCTGCCGAAAGTGAAAACAGGTGCTTTTGAGGATGGAGTCCGCAGGAAAGCAGAGAGGGCCAAATTGTCTTTGGCATTTGAAGAGGTTCCAGGAGGCAGTGAGAACCAGCATTACTTTTCCCCGCTGGCACCTTTGCTGTGGCAGCAAAAGCTGGACGTTTGTCTTTTTTGCTCCGGAGGCTGCCGAAAGTGAAAACAGGTGCTTTTGAGGATGGAGTCCGCAGGAAAGCAGAGAGGGCCAAATTGTCTTTGGCATTTGAAGAGGTTCCAGGAGGCAGTGAGAACCAGCATTACTTTTCCCCGCTGGCACCTTTGCTGTGGCAGCAAAAGCTGGACGTTTGTCTTTTTTGCTCCGGAGGCTGCCGAAAGCGAAAACAGGTGCTTTTGAGGATGGAGTCCACAGGAAAGCAGAGAGAGCCAAATTGTCTGTGGCATTTGAAGGAGTTCCAGGAGGCAGTGAGAACCAGCATTACTTTTCCCGGCTGGCACCTTTGCTGTGGCAGCAAAAGCTGGACGTTTGTCTTTTTTGCTCCGGAGGTTGCCGAAAGCGAAAACAGGTGCTTTTGAGGATGGAGTCCGCAGGAAAGCAGAGAGGGCCAAATTGTCTGGGGCATTTGAAAGGGTTCCAGGAGGCAGTGAGAACCAGCATTACTTTTCCCCGCTGGCACCTTTGCTGTGGCAGCAAAAGCTGGACGTTTGTCTTTTTTGCTCCGGAGGCTGCCGAAAGCGAAAACAGGTGCTTTTGAGGATGGAGTCCGCAGGAAAGCAGAGAGGGCCAAATTGTCTGGGGCATTTGAAAGGGTTCCAGGAGGCAGTGAGAACCAGCATTACTTTTCCCCGCTGGCACCTTTGCTGTGGCAGCAAAAGCTGGACGTTTGTCTTTTTTGCTCCGGAGGTTGCCGAAAGCGAAAACAGGTGCTTTTGAGGATGGAGTCCGCAGGAAAGCAGAGAGGGCCAAATTGTCTGTGGCATTTGAAAGGGTTCCAGGAGGCAGTGAGAACCAGCATTACTTTTCCCCGCTGGCACCTTTGCTGTGGCAGCAAAAGCTGGACGTTTGTCTTTTTTGCTCCGGAGGCTGCCGAAAGCGAAAACAGGTGCTTTTGAGGATGGAGTCCGCAGGAAAGCAGAGAGGGCCAAATTGTCTGTGGCATTTGAAAGGGTTCCAGGAGGCAGTGAGAACCAGCATTACTTTTCCCCGCTGGCACCTTTGCTGCGGCAGCAAAAGCTGGACGTTTGTCTTTTTACCACCGGAGGGCGCCGAAAGTGAAAAAAGGCGCTTTTGAGGATAGAGTCCGCAGGAAAGCAGAGAGGGCCAAATTGTCTGTGGCATTTGAAAGGGTTCCAGGAGGCAGTGAGAACCAGCATTACTTTTCCCCGCTGGCACCTTTGCTGTGGCAGCAAAAGCTGGACGTTTGTCTTTTTTGCACCGGAGGCTGCCGAAAGCGAAAACAGGTTCTTTTGAGGATGGAGTCCGCAGGAAAGCAGAGAGGGCCAAATTGTCTGTGGCATTTGAAAGGGTTCCAGGAGGCAGTGAGAACCAGCATTACTTTTCCCCGCTGGCACCTTTGCTGTGGCAGCAAAAGCTGGACGTTTGTCTTTTTTGCAATGGAGGCTGCCGAAAGCGAAAACAGGTGCTTTTGAGGATGGAGTCCGCAGGAAAGCAGAGAGGGCCAAATTGTCTGTGGCATTTGAAAGGGTTCCAGGAGGCAGTGAGAACCAGCATTACTTTTCCCCTCTGGCACCTTTGCTGTGGCAGCAAAAGCTGGACGTTTGTCTTTTTTGCTCCGGAGGCTGCCGAAAGTGAAAACAGGTGCTTTTGAGGATGGAGTCCGCAGGAAAGCAGAGAGGGCCAAATTGTCTTTGGCATTTGAAGAGGTTCCAGGAGGCAGTGAGAACCAGCATTACTTTTCCCCGCTGGTACCTTTGCTGTGGCAGCAAATGCTGGACGTTTGTCTTTTTTGCTCCGGAGGCTGCCGAAAGCGAAAACAGGTGCTTTTGAGGATGGAGTCCGCAGGAAAGCAGAGAGGGCCAAATTGTCTGGGGCATTTGAAAGGGTTCCAGGAGGCAGTGAGAACCAGCATTACTTTTCCCCGCTGGCACCTTTGCTGTGGCAGCAAAAGCTGGACGTTTGTCTTTTTTGCTCCGGAGGCTGCCGAAAGCGAAAACAGGTGCTTTTGAGGATGGAGTCCGCAGGAAAGCAGAGAGGGCCAAATTGTCTGTGGCATTTGAAAGGGTT
Source organism: Vanellus vanellus (assembly GCF_965231255.1). NCBI lineage: Eukaryota > Metazoa > Chordata > Aves > Charadriiformes > Charadriidae > Vanellus > Vanellus vanellus. The sequence continues at coordinate 163,478 of NW_028127645.1, read as the reverse complement.
CCAGGAGGCAGTGAGAACCAGCATTACTTTTCCCCGCTGGCACCTTTGCTGTGGCAGCAAAAGCTGGACGTTTGTCTTTTTTGCACCGGAGGCTGCCGAAAGCGAAAACAGGTTCTTTTGAGGATGGAGTCCGCAGGAAAGCAGAGAGGGCCAAATTGTCTGTGGCATTTGAAAGGGTTCCAGGAGGCAGTGAGAACCAGCATTACTTTTCCCCGCTGGCACCTTTGCTGTGGCAGCAAAAGCTGGACGTTTGTCTTTTTTGCACCGGAGGCTGCCGAAAGCGAAAACAGGTTCTTTTGAGGATGGAGTCCGCAGGAAAGCAGAGAGGGCCAAATTGTCTGTGGCATTTGAAAGGGTTCCAGGAGGCAGTGAGAACCAGCATTACTTTTCCCCGCTGGCACCTTTGCTGTGGCAGCAAAAGCTGGACGTTTGTCTTTTTTGCAATGGAGGCTGCCGAAAGTGAAAACAGGTGCTTTTGAGGATGGAGTCCGCAGGAAAGCAGAGAGGGCCAAATTGTCTTTGGCATTTAAAGAGGTTCCAGGAGGCAGTGAGAACCAGCATTACTTTTCCCCGCTGGTACCTTTGCTGTGGCAGCAAATGCTGGACGTTTGTCTTTTTTGCTCCGGAGGCTGCCGAAAGCGAAAACAGGTGCTTTTGAGGATGGAGTCCGCAGGAAAGCAGAGAGGGCCAAATTGTCTGGGGCATTTGAAAGGGTTCCAGGAGGCAGTGAGAACCAGCATTACTTTTCCCCGCTGGCACCTTTGCTGTGGCAGCAAAAGCTGGACGTTTGTCTTTTTTGCTCCGGAGGCTGCCGAAAGCGAAAACAGCTGCTTTTGAGGATGGAGTCCGCAGGAAAGCAGAGAGGGCCAAATTGTCTGTGGCATTTGAAAGGGTTCCAGGAGGCAGTGAGAACCAGCATTACTTTTCCCCGATGGCACCTTTGCTGTGGCAGCAAAAGCTGGACGTTTGTCTTTTTTGCTCCGGAGGCTGCCGAAAGGGAAAATAGGTTCTTTTGAGGATGGAGTCCGCAGGAAAGCAGAGAGGGCCAAATTGTCTGTGGCATTTGAAAGGGTTCCAGGAGGCAGTGAGAACCAGCATTACTTTTCCCCGCTGGCACCTTTGCTGTGGCAGCAAAAGCTGGACGTTTGTCTTTTTTGCTCCGGAGGCTGCCGAAAGCGAAAACAGCTGCTTTTGAGGATGGAGTCCGCAGGAAAGCAGAGAGGGCCAAATTGTCTGGGGCATTTGAAAGGGTTCCAGGAGGCAGTGAGAACCAGCATTACTTTTCCCCGCTGGCACCTTTGCTGTGGCAGCAAAAGCTGGACGTTTGTCTTTTTTACTCCGGAGGGCGCCGAAAGCAAAAATAGGTTCTTTTGAGGATGGAGTCCGCAGGAAAGCAGAGAGGGCCAAATTGTCTGTGGCATTTGAAAGAGTTCCAGGAGGCAGTGAGAACCAGCATCACTTTTCCCCGCTGGCACCTTTGCTGTGGCAGCAAAAGCTGGACGTTTGTCTTTTTTGCTCCGGAGGCTGCCGAAAGCGAAAACAGGTGCTTTTGAGGATGGAGTCCGCAGGAAAGCAGAGAGGGCCAAATTGTCTGGGGCATTTGAAAGGGTTCCAGGAGGCAGTGAGAACCAGCATTACTTTTCCCCGCTGGCACCTTTGCTGTGGCAGCAAAAGCTGGACGTTTGTCTTTTTTGCTCCGGAGGCTGCCGAAAGCGAAAACAGGTGCTTTTGAGGATGGAGTCCGCAGGAAAGCAGAGAGGGCCAAATTGTCTGTGGCATTTGAAAGGGTTCCAGGAGGCAGTGAGAACCAGCATTACTTTTCCCCGCTGGCACCTTTGCTGTGGCAGCAAAAGCTGGACGTTTGTCTTTTTTGCTCGGGAGGCTGCCGAAAGGGAAAATAGGTTCTTTTGAGGATGGAGTCCGCAGGAAAGCAGAGAGGGCCAAATTGTCTGTGGCATTTGAAAGGGTTCCAGGAGGCAGTGAGAACCAGCATTACTTTTCCCCGCTGGCACCTTTGCTGTGGCAGCAAAAGCTGGACGTTTGTCTTTTTTGCTCCGGAGGCTGCCGAAAGCGAAAACAGCTGCTTTTGAGGATGGAGTCCGCAGGAAAGCAGAGAGGGCCAAATTGTCTGGGGCATTTGAAAGGGTTCCAGGAGGCAGTGAGAACCAGCATTACTTTTCCCCGCTGGCACCTTTGCTGTGGCAGCAAAAGCTGGACGTTTGTCTTTTTTACTCCGGAGGGCGCAGAAAGCAAAAATAGGTTCTTTTGAGGATGGAGTCCGCAGGAAAGCAGAGAGGGCCAAATTGTCTGTGGCATTTGAAAGAGTTCCAGGAGGCAGTGAGAACCAGCATCACTTTTCCCCGCTGGCACCTTTGCTGTGGCAGCAAAAGCTGGACGTTTGTCTTTTTTGCTCCGGAGGCTGCCGAAAGCGAAAACAGGTGCTTTTGAGGATGGAGTCCGCAGCAAAGCAGAAAGGGCCAAATTGTCTGTGGCATTTGAAAGGGTTCCAGGAGGCAGTGAGAACCAGCATTACTTTTCCCCGCTGGCACCTTTGCTGTGGCAGCAAAAGCTGGACGTTTGTCTTTTTTGCTCCGGAGGCTGCCGAAAGTGAAAACAGGTGCTTTTGAGGATGGAGTCCGCAGGAAAGCAGAGAGGGCCAAATTGTCTTTGGCATTTGAAGAGGTTCCAGGAGGCAGTGAGAACCAGCATTACTTTTCCCCGCTGGTACCTTTGCTGTGGCAGCAAATGCTGGACGTTTGTCTTTTTTGCTCCGGAGGCTGCCGAAAGCGAAAACAGGTGCTTTTGAGGATGGAGTCCGCAGGAAAGCAGAGAGGGCCAAATTGTCTGTGGCATTTGAAAGGGTTCCAGGAGGCAGTGAGAACCAGCATTACTTTTCCCCGCTGGCACCTTTGCTGTGGCAGCAAAAGCTGGACGTTTGTCTTTTTTGCTCCGGAGGCTGCCGAAAGCGAAAACAGGTGCTTTTGAGGATGGAGTCCGCAGGAAAGCAGAGAGGGCCAAATTGTCTGGGGCATTTGAAAGGGTTCCAGGAGGCAGTGAGAACCAGCATTACTTTTCCCCGCTGGCACCTTTGCTGTGGCAGCAAAAGCTGGACGTTTGTCTTTTTTGCTCCGGAGGCTGCCGAAAGCGAAAACAGGTGCTTTTGAGGATGGAGTCCGCAGGAAAGCAGAGAGGGCCAAATTGTCTGTGGCATTTGAAAGGGTTCCAGGAGGCAGTGAGAACCAGCATTACTTTTCCCCGATGGCACCTTTGCTGTGGCAGCAAAAGCTGGACGTTTGTCTTTTTTGCTCCGGAGGCTGCCGAAAGGGAAAATAGGTTCTTTTGAGGATGGAGTCCGCAGGAAAGCAGAGAGGGCCAAATTGTCTGTGGCATTTGAAAGGGTTCCAGGAGGCAGTGAGAACCAGCATTACTTTTCCCCGCTGGCACCTTTGCTGCGGCAGCAAAAGCTGGACGTTTGTCTTTTTACCACCGGAGGGCGCCGAAAGTGAAAAAAGGCGCTTTTGAGGATAGAGTCCGCAGGAAAGCAGAGAGGGCCAAATTGTCTGTGGCATTTGAAAGGGTTCCAGGAGGCAGTGAGAACCAGCATTACTTTTCCCCGCTGGCACCTTTGCTGTGGCAGCAAAAGCTGGACGTTTGTCTTTTTTGCACCGGAGGCTGCCGAAAGCGAAAACAGGTGCTTTTGAGGATGGAGTCCGCAGGAAAGCAGAGAGGGCCAAATTGTCTGTGGCATTTGAAAGGGTTCCAGGAGGCAGTGAGAACCAGCATTACTTTTCCCCTCTGGCACCTTTGCTGTGGCAGCAAAAGCTGGACGTTTGTCTTTTTTGCTCCGGAGGCTGCCGAAAGTGAAAACAGGTGCTTTTGAGGATGGAGTCCGCAGGAAAGCAGAGAGGGCCAAATTGTCTTTGGCATTTGAAGAGGTTCCAGGAGGCAGTGAGAACCAGCATTACTTTTCCCCGCTGGTACCTTTGCTGTGGCAGCAAATGCTGGACGTTTGTCTTTTTTGCTCCGGAGGCTGCCGAAAGCGAAAACAGGTGCTTTTGAGGATGGAGTCCGCAGGAAAGCAGAGAGGGCCAAATTGTCTGGGGCATTTGAAAGGGTTCCAGGAGGCAGTGAGAACCAGCATTACTTTTCCCCGCTGGCACCTTTGCTGTGGCAGCAAAAGCTGGACGTTTGTCTTTTTTGCTCCGGAGGCTGCCGAAAGCGAAAACAGGTGCTTTTGAGGATGGAGTCCGCAGGAAAGCAGAGAGGGCCAAATTGTCTGTGGCATTTGAAAGGGTTCCAGGAGGCAGTGAGAACCAGCATTACTTTTCCCCGCTGGCACCTTTGCTGTGGCAGCAAAAGCTGGACGTTTGTCTTTTTTGCACCGGAGGCTGCCGAAAGCGAAAACAGGTTCTTTTGAGGATGGAGTCCGCAGGAAAGCAGAGAGGGCCAAATTGTCTGTGGCATTTGAAAGGGTTCCAGGAGGCAGTGAGAACCAGCATTACTTTTCCCCGCTGGCACCTTTGCTGTGGCAGCAAAAGCTGGACGTTTGTCTTTTTTGCACCGGAGGCTGCCGAAAGCGAAAACAGGTTCTTTTGAGGATGGAGTCCGCAGGAAAGCAGAGAGGGCCAAATTGTCTGTGGCATTTGAAAGGGTTCCAGGAGGCAGTGAGAACCAGCATTACTTTTCCCCGCTGGCACCTTTGCTGTGGCAGCAAAAGCTGGACGTTTGTCTTTTTTGCAATGGAGGCTGCCGAAAGTGAAAACAGGTGCTTTTGAGGATGGAGTCCGCAGGAAAGCAGAGAGGGCCAAATTGTCTTTGGCATTTAAAGAGGTTCCAGGAGGCAGTGAGAACCAGCATTACTTTTCCCCGCTGGTACCTTTGCTGTGGCAGCAAATGCTGGACGTTTGTCTTTTTTGCTCCGGAGGCTGCCGAAAGCGAAAACAGGTGCTTTTGAGGATGGAGTCCGCAGGAAAGCAGAGAGGGCCAAATTGTCTGGGGCATTTGAAAGGGTTCCAGGAGGCAGTGAGAACCAGCATTACTTTTCCCCGCTGGCACCTTTGCTGTGGCAGCAAAAGCTGGACGTTTGTCTTTTTTGCTCCGGAGGCTGCCGAAAGCGAAAACAGCTGCTTTTGAGGATGGAGTCCGCAGGAAAGCAGAGAGGGCCAAATTGTCTGTGGCATTTGAAAGGGTTCCAGGAGGCAGTGAGAACCAGCATTACTTTTCCCCGATGGCACCTTTGCTGTGGCAGCAAAAGCTGGACGTTTGTCTTTTTTGCTCCGGAGGCTGCCGAAAGGGAAAATAGGTTCTTTTGAGGATGGAGTCCGCAGGAAAGCAGAGAGGGCCAAATTGTCTGTGGCATTTGAAAGGGTTCCAGGAGGCAGTGAGAACCAGCATTACTTTTCCCCGCTGGCACCTTTGCTGTGGCAGCAAAAGCTGGACGTTTGTCTTTTTTGCTCCGGAGGCTGCCGAAAGCGAAAACAGCTGCTTTTGAGGATGGAGTCCGCAGGAAAGCAGAGAGGGCCAAATTGTCTGGGGCATTTGAAAGGGTTCCAGGAGGCAGTGAGAACCAGCATTACTTTTCCCCGCTGGCACCTTTGCTGTGGCAGCAAAAGCTGGACGTTTGTCTTTTTTACTCCGGAGGGCGCCGAAAGCAAAAATAGGTTCTTTTGAGGATGGAGTCCGCAGGAAAGCAGAGAGGGCCAAATTGTCTGTGGCATTTGAAAGAGTTCCAGGAGGCAGTGAGAACCAGCATCACTTTTCCCCGCTGGCACCTTTGCTGTGGCAGCAAAAGCTGGACGTTTGTCTTTTTTGCTCCGGAGGCTGCCGAAAGCGAAAACAGGTGCTTTTGAGGATGGAGTCCGCAGGAAAGCAGAGAGGGCCAAATTGTCTGGGGCATTTGAAAGGGTTCCAGGAGGCAGTGAGAACCAGCATTACTTTTCCCCGCTGGCACCTTTGCTGTGGCAGCAAAAGCTGGACGTTTGTCTTTTTTGCTCCGGAGGCTGCCGAAAGCGAAAACAGGTGCTTTTGAGGATGGAGTCCGCAGGAAAGCAGAGAGGGCCAAATTGTCTGTGGCATTTGAAAGGGTTCCAGGAGGCAGTGAGAACCAGCATTACTTTTCCCCGATGGCACCTTTGCTGTGGCAGCAAAAGCTGGACGTTTGTCTTTTTTGCTCGGGAGGCTGCCGAAAGGGAAAATAGGTTCTTTTGAGGATGGAGTCCGCAGGAAAGCAGAGAGGGCCAAATTGTCTGTGGCATTTGAAAGGGTTCCAGGAGGCAGTGAGAACCAGCATTACTTTTCCCCGCTGGCACCTTTGCTGTGGCAGCAAAAGCTGGACGTTTGTCTTTTTTGCTCCGGAGGCTGCCGAAAGCGAAAACAGCTGCTTTTGAGGATGGAGTCCGCAGGAAAGCAGAGAGGGCCAAATTGTCTGGGGCATTTGAAAGGGTTCCAGGAGGCAGTGAGAACCAGCATTACTTTTCCCCGCTGGCACCTTTGCTGTGGCAGCAAAAGCTGGACGTTTGTCTTTTTTACTCCGGAGGGCGCAGAAAGCAAAAATAGGTTCTTTTGAGGATGGAGTCCGCAGGAAAGCAGAGAGGGCCAAATTGTCTGTGGCATTTGAAAGAGTTCCAGGAGGCAGTGAGAACCAGCATCACTTTTCCCCGCTGGCACCTTTGCTGTGGCAGCAAAAGCTGGACGTTTGTCTTTTTTGCTCCGGAGGCTGCCGAAAGCGAAAACAGGTGCTTTTGAGGATGGAGTCCGCAGCAAAGCAGAAAGGGCCAAATTGTCTGTGGCATTTGAAAGGGTTCCAGGAGGCAGTGAGAACCAGCATTACTTTTCCCCGCTGGCACCTTTGCTGTGGCAGCAAAAGCTGGACGTTTGTCTTTTTTGCTCCGGAGGCTGCCGAAAGTGAAAACAGGTGCTTTTGAGGATGGAGTCCGCAGGAAAGCAGAGAGGGCCAAATTGTCTTTGGCATTTGAAGAGGTTCCAGGAGGCAGTGAGAACCAGCATTACTTTTCCCCGCTGGTACCTTTGCTGTGGCAGCAAATGCTGGACGTTTGTCTTTTTTGCTCCGGAGGCTGCCGAAAGCGAAAACAGGTGCTTTTAAGGATGGAGTCCGCAGGAAAGCAGAGAGGGCCAAATTGTCTGTGGCATTTGAAAGGGTTCCAGGAGGCAGTGAGAACCAGCATTACTTTTCCCCGCTGGCACCTTTGCTGTGGCAGCAAAAGCTGGACGTTTGTCTTTTTTGCTCCGGAGGCTGCCGAAAGCGAAAACAGGTGCTTTTGAGGATGGAGTCCGCAGGAAAGCAGAGAGGGCCAAATTGTCTGGGGCATTTGAAAGGGTTCCAGGAGGCAGTGAGAACCAGCATTACTTTTCCCCGCTGGCACCTTTGCTGTGGCAGCAAAAGCTGGACGTTTGTCTTTTTTGCTCCGGAGGCTGCCGAAAGCGAAAACAGGTGCTTTTGAGGATGGAGTCCGCAGGAAAGCAGAGAGGGCCAAATTGTCTGTGGCATTTGAAAGGGTTCCAGGAGGCAGTGAGAACCAGCATTACTTTTCCCCGATGGCACCTTTGCTGTGGCAGCAAAAGCTGGACGTTTGTCTTTTTTGCTCCGGAGGCTGCCGAAAGGGAAAATAGGTTCTTTTGAGGATGGAGTCCGCAGGAAAGCAGAGAGGGCCAAATTGTCTGTGGCATTTGAAAGGGTTCCAGGAGGCAGTGAGAACCAGCATTACTTTTCCCCGCTGGCACCTTTGCTGTGGCAGCAAAAGCTGGACGTTTGTCTTTTTTGCTCCGGAGGCTGCCGAAAGCGAAAACAGCTGCTTTTGAGGATGGAGTCCGCAGGAAAGCAGAGAGGGCCAAATTGTCTGGGGCATTTGAAAGGGTTCCAGGAGGCAGTGAGAACCAGCATTACTTTTCCCCGCTGGCACCTTTGCTGTGGCAGCAAAAGCTGGACGTTTGTCTTTTTTACTCCGGAGGGCGCAGAAAGCAAAAATAGGTTCTTTTGAGGATGGAGTCCGCAGGAAAGCAGAGAGGGCCAAATTGTCTGTGGCATTTGAAAGAGTTCCAGGAGGCAGTGAGAACCAGCATCACTTTTCCCCGCTGGCACCTTTGCTGTGGCAGCAAAAGCTGGACGTTTGTCTTTTTTGCTCCGGAGGCTGCCGAAAGCGAAAACAGGTGCTTTTGAGGATGGAGTCCGCAGCAAAGCAGAAAGGGCCAAATTGTCTGTGGCATTTGAAAGGGTTCCAGGAGGCAGTGAGAACCAGCATTACTTTTCCCCGCTGGCACCTTTGCTGTGGCAGCAAAAGCTGGACGTTTGTCTTTTTTGCTCCGGAGGCTGCCGAAAGCAAAAACAGCTGCTTTTGAGGATGGAGTCCGCAGGAAAGCAGAGAGGGCCAAATTGTCTGTGGCATTTGAAAGGGTTCCAGGAGGCAGTTAGAACCAGCATTACTTTTCCCCGCTGGCACTATTGCTGTGTCAGCAAAAGCTGGACGTTTGTCTTTTTTGCTCCGGAGGCTGCCGAAAGCGAAAACAGGTGCTTTTGAGGATGGAGTCCGCAGGAAAGCAGAGAGGGCCAAATTGTCTGGGGCATTTGAAAGGGTTCCAGGAGGCAGTGAGAACCAGCATTACTTTTCCCCGCTGGCACCTTTGCTGTGGCAGCAAAAGCTGGACGTTTGTCTTTTTTGCTCCGGAGGGCGCCGAAAGGGAAAATAGGTTGTTTTGAGGATGGAGTCCGCAGGAAAGCAGAGAGGGCCAAATTGTCTGGGGCATTTGAAAGGGTTCCAGGAGGCAGTGAGAACCAGCATTACTTTTCCCCGCTGGCACCTTTGCTGTGGCAGCAAAAGCCGGACGTTTGTCTTTTTTGCTCCGGAGGCTGCCGAAAGCGAAAACAGGTGCTTTTGAGGATGGAGTCCGCAGGAAAGCAGAGAGGGCCAAATTGTCTGTGGCATTTGAAAGGGTTCCAGGAGGCAGTGAGAACCAGCATTACTTTTCCCCGCTGGCACCTTTGTTGTGGCAGCAAAAGCTGGACGTTTGTCTTTTTTGCTCCGGAGGCTGCCGAAAGCGAAAACAGGTGCTTTTGAGGATGGAGTCCGCAGGAAAGCAGAGAGGGCCAAATTGTCTGGGGCATTTGAAAGGGTTCCAGGAGGCAGTGAGAACCAGCATCACTTTTCCCCGCTGGCACCTTTGCTGTGGCAGCAAAAGCTGGACGTTTGTCTTTTTAACACCGGAGGGCGCCGAAAGTGAAAAAAGGCACTTTTGAGGATGGAGTCCGCAGAAAATCAGAGAGGGCTAAATTGTCTGGGGCATTTGAAAGGGTTCCAGGAGGCAGTGAGAACCAGCATTACTTTTCCCCGCTGGCACCTTTGCTGTGGCAGCAAAAGCTGGACGTTTGTCTTTTTTGCTCCGGAGGTTGCCGAAAGCGAAAACAGGTGCTTTTGAGGATGGAGTCCGCAGGAAAGCAGAGAGGGCCAAATTGTCTGTGGCATTTGAAGGAGTTCCAGGAGGCAGTGAGAACCAGCATTACTTTTCCCTGCTGGCACCTTTGCTGTGGCAGCAAAAGCTGGACGTTTGTCTTTTTTGCTCCGGATGGCGCCGAAAGCAAAAATAGGTTCTTTTGAGGATGGAGTCCGCAGGAAAGCAGAGAGGGGCCAAATTGTCTGTGGCATTTGAAAGGGTTCCAGGAGGCAGTGAGAACCAGCATTACTTTTCCCCGCTGGCACCTTTGCTGTGGCAGCAAAAGCTGGACGTTTGTCTTTTTTGCTCCGGAGGTTGCTGAAAGCGAAAACAGGTGCTTTTGAGGATGGAGTCCGCAGGAAAGCAGAGAGGGCCCAAATTGTCTGGGGTATTGAAGAGGTTCCAGGAGGCAGTGAGAACCAGCATTACTTTTCCCCGCTGGCACCTTTGCTGTGGCAGCAAAAGCTGGACGTTTGTCTTTTTTGCTCCGGAGGCTGCCGAAAGCGAAAACAGGTGCTTTTGAGGATGGAGTCCGCAGGAAAGCAGAGAGGGCCAAATTGTCTGGGGCATTTGAAAGGGTTCCAGGAGGCAGTGAGAACCAGCATTACTTTTCCCCGCTGGTACCTTTGCTGTGGCAGCAAAAGCTGGACGTTTGTCTTTTTTGCTCCGGAGGCTGCCGAAAGCGAAAACAGGTACTTTTGAGGATGGAGTCCACAGGAAAGCAGAGAGGGCCAAATTGTCTGTGGCATTTGAAAGGGTTCCAGGAGGCAGTGAGAACCAGCATTACTTTTCCCCGCTGGCACCTTTGCTGTGGCAGCAAAAGCTGGACGTTTGTCTTTTTTGCTCCGGAGGCTGCCGAAAGCGAAAACAGGTGCTTTTGAGGATGGAGTCCGCAGGAAAGCAGAGAGGGCCAAATTGTCTGTGGCATTTGAAAGAGTTCCAGGAGGCAGTGAGAACCAGCATTACTTTTCCCCGCTGGCACCTTTGCTGTGGCAGCAAAAGCTGGACGTTTTTTTTTTACCACCGGAGGGCGCCGAAAGTGAAAAAAGGCGCTTTTGAGGATAGAGTCCGCAGGAAAGCAGAGAGGGCCAAATTGTCTGTGGCATTTGAAAGGGTTCCAGGAGGCAGTGAGAACCAGCATTACTTTTCCCCGCTGGCACCTTTGCTGTGGCAGCAAAAGCTGGCCGTTTGTCTTTTTTGCTCCGGAGGCTGCCGAAAGCGAAAACAGGTGCTTTTGAGGATGGAGTCCACAGCAAAGCAGAGAGGGCCAAATTGTCTGTGGCATTTGAAAGGGTTCCAGGAGGCAGTGAGAACCAGCATTACTTTTCCCCGCTGGCACCTTTGCTGTGGCAGCAAAAGCTGGACGTTTGTCTTTTTTGCTCCGGAGGGCGCCGAAAGGGAAAATAGGTTCTTTTGAGGATGGAGTCCGCAGGAAAGCAGAGAGGGCCAAATTGTCTGTGGCATTTGAAAGGGTTCCAGGAGGCAGTGAGAACCAGCATTACTTTTCCCCGCTGGCACCTTTGCTGTGGCAGCAAAAGCTGGACGTTTGTCTTTTTTGCTCCGGAGGCTGCCGAAAGCGAAAACAGGTGCTTTTGAGGATGGAGTCCGCAGGAAAGCAGAGAGGGCCAAATTGTCTGTGGCATTTGAAAGGGTTACAGGAGGCAGTGAGAACCAGCATTACTTTTCCCCGCTGGCACCTTTGCTGTGGCAGCAAAAGCTGGACGTTTGTCTTTTTTGCTCCGGTAGCTGCCGAAAGTGAAAACAGGTGCTTTTGAGGATGGAGTCCGCAGGAAAGCAGAGAGGGCCAAATTGTCTGTGGCATTTGAAGAGGTTCCAGGAGGCAGTGAGAACCAGCATTACTTTTCCCCGCTGGCACCTTTGCTGTGGCAGAAAAAGCTGGACGTTTTTTTTTTACCACCGGAGGGCGCCGAAAGTGAAAAAAGGCGCTTTTGAGGATAGAGTCCGCAGGAAAGCAGAGAGGGCCAAATTGTCTGTGGCATTTGAAAGGGTTCCAGGAGGCAGTGAGAACCAGCATTACTTTTCCCCGCTGGCACCTTTGCTGTGGCAGCAAAAGCTGGCCGTATGTCTTTTTTGCTCCGGAGGCTGCCGAAAGCGAAAACAGGTGCTTTTGAGGATGGAGTCCACAGGAAAGCAGAGAGGGCCAAATTGTCTGTGGCATTTGAAAGGGTTCCAGGAGGCAGTGAGAACCAGCATTACTTTTCCCCGCTGGCACCTTTGCTGTGGCAGCAAAAGCTGGACGTTTGTCTTTTTTGCTCCGGAGGGCGCCGAAAGGGAAAAAAGGTTCTTTTGAGGATGGAGTCCGCAGGAAAGCAGAGAGGGCCAAATTGTCTGTGGCATTTGAAAGGGTTCCAGGAGGCAGTGAGAACCAGCATTACTTTTCCCCGCTGGCACCTTTGCTGTGGCAGCAAAAGCTGGCCGTTTGTCTTTTTTGCTCCGGAGGCTGCCGAAAGCGAAAACAGGTGCTTTTGAGGATGGAGTCCGCAGGAAAGCAGAGAGGGCCAAATTGTCTGTGGCATTTGAAAGGGTTACAGGAGGCAGTGAGAACCAGCATTACTTTTCCCCGCTGGCACCTTTGCTGTGGCAGCAAAAGCTGGACGTTTGTCTTTTTGCTCCGGAGGCTGCCGAAAGTGAAAACAGGTGCTTTTGAGGATGGAGTCCGCAGGAAAGAAGAGAGGGGCAAATTGTCTGTGGCATTTGAAGAGGTTCCAGGAGGCAGTGAGAACCAGCATTACTTTTCCCCGCTGGTACCTTTGCTGTGGCAGCAAAAGCTGGACGTTTGTCTTTTTTGCTCCGGAGGGCGCCGAAAGCAAAAATAGGTTCTTTTGAGGATGGAGTCCGCAGGAAAGCAGAGAGGGCCAAATTGTCTGTGGCATTTGAAAGGGTTCCAGGAGGCAGTGAGAACCAGCATTACTTTTCCCCCGCTGGCACCTTTGCTGTGGCAGCAAAAGCTGGACGTTTTTCTTTTTTGCTCCGGAGGCTGCCGAAAGCGAAAACAGGTGCTTTTGAGGATGGAGTCCGCAGGAAAGCAGAGAGGGCCAAATTGTCTGTGGCATTTGAAAGGGTTCCAGGAGGCAGTGAGAACCAGCATTACTTTTCCCCGCTGGCACCTTTGCTGTGGCAGCAAAAGCTGGACGTTTGTCTTTTTTGCTCCGGAGGGCGCCGAAAGCGAAAACAGCTGCTTTTGAGGATGGAGTCCGCAGGAAAGCAGAGAGGGCCAAATTGTCTGGGACATTTGAAAGGGTTCCAGGAGGCAGTGAGAACCAGCATTACTTTTCCCCGCTGGCACCTTTGCTGTGGCAGCAAAAGCTGGCCGTTTGTCTTTTTTGCTCCGGAGGCTGCCGAAAGCGAAAACAGGTGCTTTTGAGGATGGAGTCCACAGCAAAGCAGAGAGGGCCAAATTGTCTGTGGCATTTGAAAGGGTTCCAGGAGGCAGTGAGAACCAGCATTACTTTTCCCCGCTGGCACCTTTGCTGTGGCAGCAAAAGCTGGACGTTTGTCTTTTTTGCTCCGGAGGGCGCCGAAAGGGAAAATAGGTTCTTTTGAGGATGGAGTCCGCAGGAAAGCAGAGAGGGCCAAATTGTCTGTGGCATTTGAAAGGGTTCCAGGAGGCAGTGAGAACCAGCATTACTTTTCCCCGCTGGCACCTTTGCTGTGGCAGCAAAAGCTGGACGTTTGTCTTTTTTGCTCCGGAGGCTGCCGAAAGCGAAAACAGGTGCTTTTGAGGATGGAGTCCGCAGGAAAGCAGAGAGGGCGAAATTGTCTGTGGCATTTGAAAGGGTTACAGGAGGCAGTGAGAACCAGCATTACTTTTCCCCGCTGGCACCTTTGCTGTGGCAGCAAAAGCTGGACGTTTGTCTTTTTTGCTCCGGAGGCTGCCGAAAGTGAAAACAGGTGCTTTTGAGGATGGAGTCCGCAGGAAAGCAGAGAGGGCCAAATTGTCTGTGGCATTTGAAGAGGTTCCAGGAGGCAGTGAGAACCAGCATTACTTTTCCCCGATGGCACCTTTGCTGTGGCAGAAAAAGCTGGACGTTTTTTTTTTTACCACCGGAGGGCGCCGAAAGTGAAAAAAGGCGCTTTTGAGGATAGAGTCCGCAGGAAAGCAGAGAGGGCCAAATTGTCTGTGGCATTTGAAAGGGTTCCAGGAGGCAGTGAGAACCAGCATTACTTTTCCCCGCTGGCACCTTTGCTGTGGCAGCAAAAGCTGGCCGTATGTCTTTTTTGCTCCGGAGGCTGCCGAAAGCGAAAACAGGTGCTTTTGAGGATGGAGTCCACAGGAAAGCAGAGAGGGCCAAATTGTCTGTGGCATTTGAAAGGGTTCCAGGAGGCAGTGAGAACCAGCATTACTTTTCCCCGCTGGCACCTTTGCTGTGGCAGCAAAAGCTGGACGTTTGTCTTTTTTGCTCCGGAGGGCGCCGAAAGGGAAAAAAGGTTCTTTTGAGGATGGAGTCCGCAGGAAAGCAGAGAGGGCCAAATTGTCTGTGGCATTTGAAAGGGTTCCAGGAGGCAGTGAGAACCAGCATTACTTTTCCCCGCTGGCACCTTTGCTGTGGCAGCAAAAGCTGGCCGTTTGTCTTTTTTGCTCCGGAGGCTGCCGAAAGCGAAAACAGGTGCTTTTGAGGATGGAGTCCGCAGGAAAGCAGAGAGGGCCAAATTGTCTGTGGCATTTGAAAGGGTTACAGGAGGCAGTGAGAACCAGCATTACTTTTCCCCGCTGGCACCTTTGCTGTGGCAGCAAAAGCTGGACGTTTGTCTTTTTGCTCCGGAGGCTGCCGAAAGTGAAAACAGGTGCTTTTGAGGATGGAGTCCGCAGGAAAGAAGAGAGGGGCAAATTGTCTGTGGCATTTGAAGAGGTTCCAGGAGGCAGTGAGAACCAGCATTACTTTTCCCCGCTGGTACCTTTGCTGTGGCAGCAAAAGCTGGACGTTTGTCTTTTTTGCTCCGGAGGGCGCCGAAAGCAAAAATAGGTTCTTTTGAGGATGGAGTCCGCAGGAAAGCAGAGAGGGCCAAATTGTCTGTGGCATTTGAAAGGGTTCCAGGAGGCAGTGAGAACCAGCATTACTTTTCCCCGCTGGCACCTTTGCTGTGGCAGCAAAAGCTGGACGTTTTTCTTTTTTGCTCCGGAGGCTGCCGAAAGCGAAAACAGGTGCTTTTGAGGATGGAGTCCGCAGGAAAGCAGAGAGGGCCAAATTGTCTGTGGCATTTGAAAGGGTTCCAGGAGGCAGTGAGAACCAGCATTACTTTTCCCCGCTGGCACCTTTGCTGTGGCAGCAAAAGCTGGACGTTTGTCTTTTTTGCTCCGGAGGGCGCCGAAAGCGAAAACAGCTGCTTTTGAGGATGGAGTCCGCAGGAAAGCAGAGAGGGCCAAATTGTCTGGGACATTTGAAAGGGTTCCAGGAGGCAGTGAGAACCAGCATTACTTTTCCCCGCTGGCACCTTTGCTGTGGCAGCAAAAGCTGGACGTTTGTCTTTTTTGCTCCGGAGGCTGCCGAAAGCGAAAACAGGTGCTTTTGAGGATGGAGTCCGCAGGAAAGCAGAGAGGGCCAAATTGTCTGGGGCATTTGAACAGCTTCCAGGAGGCAGTGAGAACCAGCATTACTTTTCCCCGCTGGCACCTTTGCTGTGGCAGCAAAAGCTGGACGTTTGTCTTTTTTGCTCCGGAGGCTGCCGAAAGCGAAAACAGGTGCTTTTGAGGATGGAGTCCGCAGGAAAGCAGAGAGGGCCAAATTGTCTGTGGCATTTGAAAGGGTTCCAGGAGGCAGTGAGAACCAGCATTACTTTTCCCCGCTGGCACCTTTGCTGTGGCAGCAAAAGCTGGACGTTTGTCTTCTTTGCTCCGGAGGCTGCCGAAAGCGAAAATAGGTTCTTTTGAGGATGGAGTCCGCAGGAAAGCAGAGAGGGCCAAATTGTCTGTGGCATTTGAAAGGGTTCCAGGAGGCAGTGAGAACGAGCATTACTTTTGCCCGCTGGCACCTTTGCTGTGGCAGCAAAAGCTGTACGTTTGTCTTTTTTGCTCCGGAGGCTGCCGAAAGCGAAAACAGGTGCTTTTGAGGATGGAGTCCACAGGAAAGCAGAGAGGGCCAAATTGTCTGTGGCATTTGAAAGGGTTCCAGGAGGCAGTGAGAACCAGCATTACTTTTCCCCGCTGGCACCTTTGCTGTGGCAGCAAAAGCTGGACGTTTGTCTTTTTTGCTCCGGAGGCTGCCGAAAGCGAAAATAGGTGCTTTTGAGGATGGAGTCCGCAGGAAAGCAGAGAGGGCCAAATTGTCTGTGGCATTTGAAAGAGTTCCAGGAGGCAGTGAGAACCAGCATTACTTTTCCCCGCTGGCACCTTTGCTGTGGCAGCAAAAGCTGGACGTTTGTCTTTTTACCACCGGAGGGCGCCGAAAGTGAAAAAAGGCGCTTTTGAGGATAGAGTCCGCAGGAAAGCAGAGAGGGCCAAATTGTCTGTGGCATTTGAAAGGGTTCCAGGAGGCAGTGAGAACCAGCATTACTTTTCCCCGCTGGCACCTTTGCTGTGGCAGCAAAAGCTGGCCGTTTGTCTTTTTTGCTCCGGAGGCTGCCGAAAGCGAAAACAGGTGCTTTTGAGGATGGAGTCCGCAGGAAAGCAGAGAGGGCCAAATTGTCTGTGGCATTTGAAAGGGTTCCAGGAGGCAGTGAGAACCAGCATTACTTTTCCCCGCTGGCACCTTTGCTGTGGCAGCAAAAGCTGGACGTTTGTCTTTTTTGCTCCGGAGGGCGCCGAAAGGGAAAATAGGTTCTTTTGAGGATGGAGTCCGCAGGAAAGCAGAGAGGGCCAAATTGTCTGTGGCATTTGAAAGGGTTCCAGGAGGCAGTGAGAACCAGCATTACTTTTCCCCGCTGGCACCTTTGCTGTGGCAGCAAAAGCTGGACGTTTGTATTTTTTGCAATGGAGGCTGCCGAAAGCGAAAACAGGTGCTTTTGAGGATGGAGTCCGCAGGAAAGCAGAGAGGGCCAAATTGTCTGTGGCATTTGAAAGGGTTACAGGAGGCAGTGAGAACCAGCATTACTTTTCCCCGCTGGCACCTTTGTTGTGGCAGCAAAAGCTGGACGTTTGTCTTTTTTGCTCCGGAGGCTGCCGAAAGTGAAAACAGGTGCTTTTGAGGATGGAGTCCGCAGGAAAGCAGAGAGGGCCAAATTGTCTGTGGCATTTGAAGAGGTTCCAGGAGGCAGTGAGAACCAGCATTACTTTTCCCCGCTGGTACCTTTGCTGTGGCAGCAAAAGCTGGACGTTTGTCTTTTTTGCTCCGGAGGGCGCCGAAAGCAAAAATAGGTTCTTTTGAGGATGGAGTCCGCAGGAAAGCAGAGAGGGCCAAATTGTCTGTGGCATTTGAAAGGGTTCCAGGAGGCAGTGAGAACCAGCATTACTTTTCCCCGCTGGCACCTTTGCTGTGGCAGCAAAAGCTGAACGTTTTTCTTTTTTGCTCCGGAGGCTGCCGAAAGCGAAAACAGGTGCTTTTGAGGATGGAGTCCGCAGCAAAGCAGAGAGGGCCAAATTGTCTGTGGCATTTGAAAGGGTTCCAGGAGGCAGTGAGAACCAGCATTACTTTTCCCCGCTGGCACCTTTGCTGTGGCAGCAAAAGCTGGACGTTAGTCTTTTTTGCTCCGGAGGCTGCCGAAAGCGAAAACACCTGCTTTTGAGGATGGAGTCCGCAGGAAAGCAGAGAGGGCCAAATTGTCTGGGACATTTGAAAGGGTTCCAGGAGGCAGTGAGAACCAGCATTACTTTTCCCCGCTGGCACCTTTGCTGTGGCAGCAAAAGCTGGACGTTTGTCTTTTTTGCTCCGGAGGCTGCCGAAAGCGAAAACAGGTGCTTTTGAGGATGGAGTCCGCAGGAAAGCAGAGAGGGCCAAATTGTCTGTGGCATTTGAAAGGGTTCCAGGAGGCAGTGAGAACGAGCATTACTTTTCCCCGCTGGCACCTTTGCTGTGGCAGCAAAAGCTGGCCGTTTGTCTTTTTTGCTCCGGAGGGCGCCGAAAGGGAAAATAGGTTCTTTTGAGGATGGAGTCCGCAGGAAAGCAGAGAGGGCCAAATTGTCTGTGGCATTTGAAAGGGTTCCAGGAGGCAGTGAGAACCAGCATTACTTTTCCCCGCTGGCACCTTTGCTGTGGCAGCAAAAGCTGGACGTTTGTCTTTTTTGCTCCGGAGGCTGCCGAAAGCGAAAACAGGTGCTTTTGAGGATGGAGTCCGCAGGAAAGCAGAGAGGGCCAAATTGTCTGAGGCATTTGAAGAGGTTCCAGGAGGCAGTGAGAACCAGCATTACTTTTCCCCGCTGGCACCTTTGCTGTGGCAGCAAAAGCTGGACGTTTGTCTTTTTTGCTCCGGAGGCTGCCGAAAGCGAAAACAGGTGCTTTTGAGGATGGAGTCCACAGGAAAGCAGAGAGGGCCAAATTGTCTGGGGCATTTGAAAGGGTTCCAGGAGGCAGTGAGAACCACCATTACTTTTCCCCGTTGGCACCTTTGCTGTGGCAGCAAAAGCTGGACGTTTGTCTTTTTTGCTCCGGAGGCTGCCGAAAGCGAAAACAGGTGCTTTTGAGGATGGAGTCCGCAGGAAAGCAGAGAGGGCCAAATTGTTCGTGGCATTTGAAAGGGTTCCAGGAGGCAGTGAGAACCAGCATTACTTTTCCCCGCTGGCACCTTTGCTGTGGCAGCAAAAGCTGGACGTTTGTCTTTTTTGCTCCGGAGGTTGCCAAAAGCGAAAACAGGTGCTTTTGAGGATGGAGTCCGCAGGAAAGCAGAGAGGGCCAAATTGTCTGTGGCATTTGAAAGGGTTCCAGGAGGCAGTGAGAACGAGCATTACTTTTCCCCGCTGGCACCTTTGCTGTGGCAGCAAAAGCTGGACGTTTGTCTTTTTTGCTCCGGAGGCTGCCGAAAGCGAAAATAGGTTCTTTTGAGGATGGAGTCCGCAGGAAAGCAGAGAGGGCCAAATTGTCTGTGGCATTTGAAGAGGTTCCAGGAGGCAGTGAGAACCAGCATTACTTTTCCCCGCTGGCACCTTTGCTGTGGCAGCAAAAGCTGGACGTTTGTCTTTTTTGCTCCGGAGGGCGCCGAAAGCAAAAATAGGTTCTTTTGAGGATGGAGTCCGCAGGAAAGCAGAGAGGGCCAAATTGTCTGTGGCATTTGAAAGGGTTCCAGGAGGCAGTGAGAACCAGCATTACTTTTCCCCGCTGGCACCTTTGCTGTGGCAGCAAAAGCTGGACGTTTGTCTTTTTTGCTCCGGAGGCTGCCGAAAGCGAAAACAGGTGCTTTTGAGGATGGAGTCCGCAGGAAAGCAGAGAGGGCCAAATTATCTGTGGCATTTGAAAGGGTTCCAGGAGGCAGTGAGAACGAGCATTACTTTTCCCCGCTGGCACCTTTGCTGTGGCAGCAAAAGCTGGCCGTTTGTCTTTTTTGCTCCGGAGGGCGCCGAAAGGGAAAATAGGTTCTTTTGAGGATGGAGTCCGCAGGAAAGCAGAGAGGGCCAAATTGTCTGTGGCATTTGAAAGGGTTCCAGGAGGCAGTGAGAACCAGCATTACTTTTCCCCGCTGGCACCTTTGCTGTGGCAGCAAAAGCTGGACGTTTGTCTTTTTTGCTCCGGAGGCTGCCGAAAGCGAAAACAGGTGCTTTTGAGGATGGAGTCCGCAGGAAAGCAGAGAGGGCCAAATTGTCTGAGGCATTTGAAGAGGTTCCAGGAGGCAGTGAGAACCAGCATTACTTTTCCCCGCTGGCACCTTTGCTGTGGCAGCAAAAGCTGGACGTTTGTCTTTTTTGCTCCGGAGGCTGCCGAAAGCGAAAACAGGTGCTTTTGAGGATGGAGTCCACAGGAAAGCAGAGAGGGCCAAATTGTCTGGGGCATTTGAAAGGGTTCCAGGAGGCAGTGAGAACCACCATTACTTTTCCCCGTTGGCACCTTTGCTGTGGCAGCAAAAGCTGGACGTTTGTCTTTTTTGCTCCGGAGGCTGCCGAAAGCGAAAACAGGTGCTTTTGAGGATGGAGTCCGCAGGAAAGCAGAGAGGGCCAAATTGTCTGTGGCATTTGAAAGGGTTCCAGGAGGCAGTGAGAACCAGCATTACTTTTCCCCGCTGGCACCTTTGCTGTGGCAGCAAAAGCTGGACGTTTGTCTTTTTTGCTCCGGAGGTTGCCAAAAGCGAAAACAGGTGCTTTTGAGGATGGAGTCCGCAGGAAAGCAGAGAGGGCCAAATTGTCTGTGGCATTTGAAAGGGTTCCAGGAGGCAGTGAGAACCAGCATTACTTTTCCCCGCTGGCACCTTTGCTGTGGCAGCAAAAGCTGGACGTTTGTCTTTTTTGCTCCGGAGGCTGCCGAAAGCGAAAATAGGTTCTTTTGAGGATGGAGTCCGCAGCAAAGCAGAAAGGGCCAAATTGTCTGTGGCATTTGAAAGGGTTCCAGGAGGCAGTGAGAACCAGCATTACTTTTCCCCGCTGGCACCTTTGCTGTGGCAGCAAAAGCTGGACGTTTGTCTTTTTTGCTCCGGAGGCTGCCGAAAGCGAAAACAGGTGCTTTTGAGGATGGAGTCCACAGGAAAGCAGAGAGGGCCAAATTGTCTGTGGCATTTGAAAGGGTTCCAGGAGGCAGTGAGAACCAGCATTACTTTTCCCCGCTGGCACCTTTGCTGTGGCAGCAAAAGCTGGACGTTTGTCTTTTTTGCTCCGGAGGCTGCCGAAAGCGAAAATAGGTGCTTTTGAGGATGGAGTCCGCAGGAAAGCAGAGAGGGCCAAATTGTCTGTGGCATTTGAAAGAGTTCCAGGAGGCAGTGAGAACCAGCATTACTTTTCCCCGCTGGCACCTTTGCTGCGGCAGCAAAAGCTGGACGTTTGTCTTTTTACCACCGGAGGGCGCCGAAAGTGAAAAAAGGCGCTTTTGAGGATAGAGTCCGCAGGAAAGCAGAGAGGGCCAAATTGTCTGGGGCATTTGAAAGGGTTCCAGGAGGCTGTGAGAACCAGCATTACTTTTCCCCGCTGGCACCTTTGCTGTGGCAGCAAAAGCTGGACGTTTGTCTTTTTTGCTCCGGAGGCTGCCGAAAGCGAAAACAGGTTCTTTTGAGGATGGAGTCCGCAGGAAAGCAGAGAGGGCCAAATTGTCTGTGGCATTTGAAAGGGTTCCAGGAGGCAGTGAGAACCAGCATTACTTTTCCCCGCTGGCACCTTTGCTGTGGCAGCAAAAGCTGGACGTTTGTCTTTTTTGCTCTGGAGGCTGCCGAAAGCGAAAACAGGTGCTTTTGAGGATGGAGTCTGCAGGAAAGCAGAGAGGGCCAAATTGTCTGTGGCATTTGAAAGGGTTCCAGGAGGCAGTGAGAACCAGCATTACTTTTCCCCGTTGGCACCTTTGCTGTGGCAGCAAAAGCTGGACGTTTGTCTTTTTTGCTCCGGAGGCTGCCGAAAGCGAAAACAGGTGCTTTTGAGGATGGAGTCCGCAGGAAAGCAGAGAGGGCCAAATTGTCTGTGGCATTTGAAAGGGTTCCAGGAGGCAGTGAGAACCAGCATTACTTTTCCCCGCTGGCACCTTTGCTGTGGCAGCAAAAGCTGGACGTTTGTCTTTTTTGCTCCGGAGGTTGCCGAAAGCGAAAACAGGTGCTTTTGAGGATGGAGTCCGCAGGAAAGCAGAGAGGGCCAAATTGTCTGTGGCATTTGAAAGGGTTCCAGGAGGCAGTGAGAACGAGCATTACTTTTCCCCGCTGGCACCTTTGCTGTGGCAGCAAAAGCTGGCCGTTTGTCTTTTTTGCTCCGGAGGCTGCCGAAAGCGAAAACAGGTGCTTTTGAGGATGGAGTCCGCAGGAAAGCAGAGAGGGCCAAATTGTCTGGGGCATTTGAAAGGGTTCCAGGAGGCAGTGAGAACCAGCATTACTTTTCCCCGCTGGCACCTTTGCTGCGGCAGCAAAAGCTGGACGTTTGTCTTTTTACCACCGGAGGGCGCCGAAAGTGAAAAAAGGCGCTTTTGAGGATAGAGTCCGCAGGAAAGCAGAGAGGGCCAAATTGTCTGGGGCATTTGAAAGGGTTCCAGGAGGCAGTGAGAACCAGCATTACTTTTCCCCGCTGGCACCTTTGCTGTGGCAGCAAAAGCTGGACGTTTGTCTTTTTTGCTCCGGAGGCTGCCGAAAGCGAAAACAGGTTCTTTTGAGGATGGAGTCCGCAGGAAAGCAGAGAGGGCCAAATTGTCTGTGGCATTTGAAAGGGTTCCAGGAGGCAGTGAGAACCAGCATTACTTTTCCCCGCTGGCACCTTTGCTGTGGCAGCAAAAGCTGGACGTTTGTCTTTTTTCAATGGAGGCTGCCGAAAGCGAAAACAGGTGCTTTTGAGGATGGAGTCCGCAGGAAAGCAGAGAGGGCCAAATTGTCTGTGGCATTTGAAAGGGTTCCAGGAGGCAGTGAGAACCAGCATTACTTTTCCCTGCTGGCACCTTTGCTGTGGCAGCAAAAGCTGGACGTTTGTCTTTTTTGCTCCGGAGGCTGCCGAAAGCGAAAACAGGTTCTTTTGAGGATGGAGTCCGCAGGAAAGCAGAGAGGGCCAAATTGTCTGTGGCATTTGAAAGGGTTCCAGGAGGCAGTGAGAACCAGCATTACTTTTCCCCGCTGGCACCTTTGCTGTGGCAGCAAAAGCTGGACGTTTGTCTTTTTTGCTCCGGAGGCTGCCGAAAGCGAAAACAGGTGCTTTTGAGGATGGAGTCCGCAGGAAAGCAGAGAGGGCCAAATTGTCTGTGGCATTTGAAAGGGTTCCAGGAGGCAGTGAGAACCAGCATTACTTTTCCCCGCTGGCACCTTTGCTGTGGCAGCAAAAGCTGGACGTTTGTCTTTTTTGCTCCGGAGGGCGCCGAAAGGGAAAATAGGTTCTTTTGAGGATGGAGTCCGCAGGAAAGCAGAGAGGGCCAAATTGTCTGTGGCATTTGAAAGGGTTCCAGGAGGCAGTGAGAACCAGCATTACTTTTCCCCGCTGGCACCTTTGCTGTGGCAGCAAAAGCTGGACGTTTGTCTTTTTTGCTCCGGAGGCTGCCGAAAGCGAAAACAGGTGCTTTTGAGGATGGAGTCCGCAGGAAAGCAGAGAGGGCCAAATTGTCTGGGGCATTTGAAGAGGTTCCAGGAGGCAGTGAGAACCAGCATTACTTTTCCCCGCTGGCACCTTTGCTGTGGCAGCAAAAGCTGGACGTTTGTCTTTTTTGCTCCGGAGGCTGCCGAAAGCGAAAACAGGTGCTTTTGAGGATGGAGTCCGCAGGAAAGCAGAGAGGGCCAAATTGTCTGGGGCATTTGAAAGGGTTCCAGGAGGCAGTGAGAACCAGCATTACTTTTCCCCGTTGGCACCTTTGCTGTGGCAGCAAAAGCTGGACGTTTGTCTTTTTTGCTCCGGAGGCTGCCGAAATCGAAAACAGGTGCTTTTGAGGATGGAGTCCGCAGGAAAGCAGAGAGGGCAAATTGTCTGTGGCATTTGAAAGGGTTCCAGGAGGCAGTGAGAACCAGCATTACTTTTCCCCGCTGGCACCTTTGCTGTGGCAGCAAAAGCTGGACGTTTGTCTTTTTTGCTCCGGAGGTTGCCGAAAGTAAAAAAAGGCGCTTTTGAGGATAGAGTCCGCAGGAAAGCAGAGAGGGCCAAATTGTCTGGGGCATTTGAAAGGGTTCCAGGAGGCAGTGAGAACCAGCATTACTTTTCCCCGCTGGCACCTTTGCTGTGGCAGCAAAAGCTGGACGTTTGTCTTTTTTGCTCCGGAGGCTGCCGAAAGCGAAAACAGGTTCTTTTGAGGATGGAGTCCGCAGGAAAGCAGAGAGGGCCAAATTGTCTGTGGCATTTGAAAGGGTTCCAGGAGGCAGTGAGAACCAGCATTACTTTTCCCTGCTGGCACCTTTGCTGTGGCAGCAAAAGCTGGACGTTTGTCTTTTTTGCAATGGAGGCTGCCGAAAGAGAAAACAGGTGCTTTTGAGGATGGAGTCCGCAGGAAAGCAGAGAGGGCCAAATTGTCTGTGGCATTTGAAGAGGTTCCAGGAGGCAGTGAGAACCAGCATTACTTTTCGCCGCTGGTACCTTTGCTGTGGCAGCAAAAGCTGGACGTTTGTCTTTTTTGCTCCGGAGGCTGCCGAAAGCGAAAACAGGTGCTTTTGAGGATGGAGTCCGCAGGAAAGCAGAGAGGGCCAAATTGTCTGGGGCATTTGAAAGGGTTCCAGGAGGCAGTGAGAACCAGCATTACTTTTCCCCGCTGGCACCTTTGCTGTGGCAGCAAAAGCTGGACGTTTGTCTTTTTTGCTCCGGAGGCTGCCGAAAGCGAAAACAGCTGCTTTTGAGGATGGAGTCCGCAGGAAAGCAGAGAGGGCCAAATTGTCTGGGGCATTTGAAAGGGTTCCAGGAGGCAGTGAGAACCAGCATTACTTTTCCCCGCTGGCACCTTTGCTGTGGCAGCAAAAGCTGGACGTTTGTCTTTTTTGCTCCGGAGGCTGCCGAAAGCGAAAACAGGTGCTTTTGAGGATGGAGTCCGCAGGAAAGCAGAGAGGGCCAAATTGTCTGTGGCATTTGAAAGGGTTCCAGGAGGCAGTGAGAACCAGCATTACTTTTCCCCGCTGGCACCTTTGCTGTGGCAGCAAAAGCTGGACGTTTGTCTTTTTTGCTCCGGAGGGCGCCGAAAGGAAAATAGGTTCCTTTGAGGATGGAGTCCGCAGGAAAGCAGAGAGGGCCAAATTGTCTGGGGCATTTGAAAGGGTTCCAGGAGGCAGTGAGAACCAGCATTACTTTTCCCCGCTGGCACCTTTGCTGTGGCAGCAAAAGCTGGACGTTTGTCTTTTTTGCTCCGGAGGCTGCCGAAATCGAAAACAGGTGCTTTTGAGGATGGAGTCCGCAGGAAAGCAGAGAGGGCCAAATTGTCTGGGGCATTTGAAAGGGTTCCAGGAGGCAGTGAGAACCAGCATTACTTTTCCCCGCTGGCACCTTTGCTGTGGCAGCAAAAGCTGGACGTTTGTCTTTTTTGCTCCGGAGGGCGCCGAAAGGGAAAATAGGTTCTTTTGAGGATGGAGTCCGCAGGAAAGCAGAGAGGGCCAAATTGTCTGTGGCATTTGAAAGGGTTCCAGGAGGCAGTGAGAACCAGCATTACTTTTCCCCGCTGGCACCTTTGCTGTGGCAGCAAAAGCTGGCCGTTTGTCTTTTTTGCTCCGGAGGCTGCCGAAAGCGAAAACAGGTGCTTTTGAGGATGGAGTCCGCAGGAAAGCAGAGAGGGCCAAATTGTCTGGGGCATTTGAAAGGGTTCCAGGAGGCAGTGAGAACCAGCATTACTTTTCCCCGCTGGCACCTTTGCTGTGGCAGCAAAAGCTGGACGTTTGTCTTTTTTGCTCCGGAGGCTGCCGAAAGCGAAAACAGCTGCTTTTGAGGATGGAGTCCGCAGGAAAGCAGAGAGGGCCAAATTGTCTGGGGCATTTGAAAGGGTTCCAGGAGGCAGTGAGAACCAGCATTACTTTTCCCCGCTGGCACCTTTGCTGTGGCAGCAAAAGCTGGACGTTTGTCTTTTTTGCTCCGGAGGCTGCCGAAAGCGAAAACAGGTGCTTTTGAGGATGGAGTCCGCAGGAAAGCAGAGAGGGCCAAATTGTCTGTGGCATTTGAAAGGGTTCCAGGAGGCAGTGAGAACCAGCATTACTTTTCCCCGCTGGCACCTTTGCTGTGGCAGCAAAAGCTGGACGTTTGTCTTTTTTGCTCCGGAGGGCGCCGAAAGGAAAATAGGTTCCTTTGAGGATGGAGTCCGCAGGAAAGCAGAGAGGGCCAAATTGTCTGGGGCATTTGAAAGGGTTCCAGGAGGCAGTGAGAACCAGCATTACTTTTCCCCGCTGGCACCTTTGCTGTGGCAGCAAAAGCTGGACGTTTGTCTTTTTTGCTCCGGAGGCTGCCGAAATCGAAAACAGGTGCTTTTGAGGATGGAGTCCGCAGGAAAGCAGAGAGGGCCAAATTGTCTGTGGCATTTGAAAGGGTTCCAGGAGGCAGTGAGAACCAGCATTACTTTTCCCCGCTGGCACCTTTGCTGTGGCAGCAAAAGCTGGACGTTTGTCTTTTTTGCTCCGGAGGGCGCCGAAAGGGAAAATAGGTTCTTTTGAGGATGGAGTCCGCAGGAAAGCAGAGAGGGCCAAATTGTCTGTGGCATTTGAAAGGGTTCCAGGAGGCAGTGAGAACCAGCATTACTATTCCCCGCTGGCACCTTTGCTGTGGCAGCAAAAGCTGGACGTTTGTCTTTTTTGCTCCGGAGGCTGCCGAAAGCGAAAAAAGGTGCTTTTGAGGATGGAGTCCGCAGGAAAGCAGAGAGGGCCAAATTGTCTGTGGCATTTGAAAGGGTTCCAGGAGGCAGTGAGAACCAGCATTACTTTTCCCCGCTGGCACCTTTGTTGTGGCAGCAAAAGCTGGACGTTTGTCTTTTTTGCTCCGGAGGCTGCCGAAAGCGAAAACAGGTGCTTTTGAGGATGGAGTCCGCAGGAAAGCAGAGAGGGCCAAATTGTCTGGGGCATTTGAACAGGTTCCAGGAGGCAGTGAGAACCAGCATTACTTTTCCCCGCTGGCACCTTTGCTGTGGCAGCAAAAGCTGGACGTTTGTCTTTTTTGCTCCGGACGCTTCCGAAAGCGAAAACAGGTGCTTTTGAGGATGGAGTCCGCAGGAAAGCAGAGAGGGCCAAATTGTCTGGGGCATTTGAAAGGGTTCCAGGAGGCAGTGAGAACCAGCATTACTTTTCCCCGCTGGCACCTTTGCTGTGGCAGCAAAAGCTGGACGTTTGTCTTTTTTGCTCCGGAGGCTGCCGAAAGCGAAAATAGGTGCTTTTGAGGATGGAGTCCGCAGGAAAGCAGAGAGGGCCAAATTGTCTGTGGCATTTGAAAGGGTTCCAGGAGGCAGTGAGAACCAGCATTACTTTTCCCCGCTGGCACCTTTGCTGTGGCAGCAAAAGCTGGACGTTTGTCTTTTTTGCTCCGGAGGGCGCCGAAAGGGAAAATAGGTTCTTTTGAGGATGGAGTCCGCAGGAAAGCAGAGAGGGCCAAATTGTCTGTGGCATTTGAAAGGGTTCCAGGAGGCAGTGAGAACCAGCATTACTTTTCCCCGCTGGCACCTTTGCTGTGGCAGCAAAAGCTGGACGTTTGTCTTTTTTGCTCCGGAGGCTGCCGAAAGCGAAAACAGGTGCTTTTGAGGATGGAGTCCGCAGGAAAGCAGAGAGGGCCAAATTGTCTGTGGCATTTGAAAGGGTTCCAGGAGGCAGTGAGAACCAGCATTACTTTTCCCCGCTGGCACCTTTGTTGTGGCAGCAAAAGCTGGACGTTTGTCTTTTTTGCTCCGGAGGCTGCCGAAAGCGAAAACAGGTGCTTTTGAGGATGGAGTCCGCAGGAAAGCAGAGAGGGCCAAATTGTCTGGGGCATTTGAACAGGTTCCAGGAGGCAGTGAGAACCAGCATTACTTTTCCCCGCTGGCACCTTTGCTGTGGCAGCAAAAGCTGGACGTTTGTCTTTTTTGCTCCGGACGCTGCCGAAAGCGAAAACAGGTGCTTTTGAGGATGGAGTCCGCAGGAAAGCAGAGAGGGCCAAATTGTCTGTGGCATTTGAAAGGGTTCCAGGAGGCAGTGAGAACCAGCATCACTTTTCCCCGCTGGCACCTTTGCTGTGGCAGCAAAAGCTGGACGTTTGTCTTTTTACCACCGGAGGGCGCCGAAAGTGAAAATAGGTTCTTTTGAGGATGGAGTCCGCAGGAAAGCAGAGAGGGCTAAATTGTCTGGGGCATTTGAAAGGGTTCCAGGAGGCAGTGAGAACCAGCATTACTTTTCCCCGCTGGCACCTTTGCTGTGGCAGCAAAAGCTGGACGTTTGTCTTTTTTGCTCCGGAGGTTGCCGAAAGCGAAAACAGGTGCTTTTGAGGATGGAGTCCGCAGGAAAGCAGAGAGGGCCAAATTGTCTGTGGCATTTGAAGGAGTTCCAGGAGGCAGTGAGAACCAGCATTACTTTTCCCTGCTGGCACCTTTGCTGTGGCAGCAAAAGCTGGACGTTTGTCTTTTTTGCTCCGGAGGCTGCCGAAAGCGAAAATAGGTGCTTTTGAGGATGGAGTCCGCAGGAAAGCAGAGAGGGCCAAATTGTCTGTGGCATTTGAAAGGGTTCCAGGAGGCAGTGAGAACCAGCATTACTTTTCCCCGCTGGCACCTTTGCTGTGGCAGCAAAAGCTGGACGTTTGTCTTTTTTGCTCCGGAGGTTGCCGAAAGCGAAAAGAGGTGCTTTTGAGGATGGAGTCCGCAGGAAAGCAGAGAGGGCCAAATTGTCTTTGGCATTTGAAGAGGTTCCAGGAGGCAGTGAGAACCAGCATTACTTTTCCCCGCTGGCACTTTTGCTGTGGCAGCAAAAGCTGGACGTTTGTCTTTTTTGCTCCGGAGGCTGCCGAAAGCGAAAACAGGTGCTTTTGAGGATGGAGTCCGCAGGAAAGCAGAGAGGGCCAAATTGTCTGTGGCATTTGAAAGGGTTCCAGGAGGCAGTGAGAACCAGCATTACTTTTCCCCGCTGGCACCTTTGCTGTGGCAGCAAAAGCTGGACGTTTGTCTTTTTTGCTCCGGAGGCTGCCGAAAGCGAAAACAGGTGCTTTTGAGGATGGAGTCCACTAGAAAGCAGAGAGGGCCAAATTGTCCGTGGCATTTGAAAGAGTTCCAGGAGGCAGTGAGAACCAGCATTACTTTTCCCCGCTGGCACCTTTGCTGTGGCAGCAAAAGCTGGACGTTTGTCTTTTTTGCTCCGGACGCTGCCGAAAGCGAAAACAGGTGCTTTTGAGGATGGAGTCCGCAGGAAAGCAGAGAGGGCCAAATTGTCTGTGGCATTTGAAAGGGTTCCAGGAGGCAGTGAGAACCAGCATTACTTTTCCCCGCTAGCACCTTTGCTGTGGCAGCAAAAGCTGGACGTTTGTCTTTTTTGCTCCGGAGGCTGCCGAAAGCGAAAATAGGTGCTTTTGAGGATGGAGTCCGCAGGAAAGCAGAGAGGGCCAAATTGTCTGTGGCATTTGAAAGGGTTCCAGGAGGCAGTGAGAACCAGCATTACTTTTCCCCGCTGGCACCTTTGCTGTGGCAGCAAAAGCTGGACGTTTGTCTTTTTACCACCGGAGGGCGCCGAAAGTGAAAAAAGGCGCTTTTGAGGATAGAGTCCGCAGGAAAGCAGAGAGGGCCAAATTGTCTGTGGCATTTGAAAGGGTTCCAGGAGGCAGTGAGAACCAGCATTACTTTTCCCCGCTGGCACCTTTGCTGTGGCAGCAAAAGCTGGACGTTTGTCTTTTTTGCTCCGGAGGGCGCCGAAAGGGAAAATAGGTTCTTTTGAGGATGGAGTCCGCAGGAAAGCAGAGAGGGCCAAATTGTCTGGGGCATTTGAAAGGGTTCCAGGAGGCAGTGAGAACCAGCATTACTTTTCCCCGCTGGCACCTTTGCTGTGGCAGCAAAAGCTGGACGTTTGTCTTTTTTGCTCCGGAGGCTGCCGAAAGCGAAAACAGGTGCTTTTGAGGATGGAGTCCGCAGGAAAGCAGAGAGGGCTAAATTGTCTGTGGCATTTGAAAGGGTTCCAGGAGGCAGTGAGAACCAGCATTACTTTTCCCCGCTGGCACCTTTGTTGTGGCAGCAAAAGCTGGACGTTTGTCTTTTTTGCTCCGGAGGCTGCCGAAAGCGAAAATAGGTGCTTTTGAGGATGGAGTCCGCAGGAAAGCAGAGAGGGCCAAATTGTCTGGGGCATTTGAACAGGTTCCAGGAGGCAGTGAGAACCAGCATTACTTTTCCCCGCTGGCACCTTTGCTGTGGCAGCAAAAGCTGGACGTTTGTCTTTTTTGCTCCGGACGCTGCCGAAAGCGAAAACAGGTGCTTTTGAGGATGGAGTCCGCAGGAAAGCAGAGAGGGCCAAATTGTCTGGGGCATTTGAAAGGGTTCCAGGAGGCAGTGAGAACCAGCATCACTTTTCCCCGCTGGCACCTTTGCTGTGGCAGCAAAAGCTGGACGTTTGTCTTTTTACCACCGGAGGGCGCCGAAAGTGAAAAAAGGCGCTTTTGAGGATAGAGTCCGCAGGAAAGCAGAGAGGGCTAAATTGTCTGGGGCATTTGAAAGGGTTCCAGGAGGCAGTGAGAACCAGCATTACTTTTCCCCGCTGGCACCTTTGCTGTGGCAGCAAAAGCTGGACGTTTGTCTTTTTTGCTCCGGAGGCTGCCGAAAGCGAAAACAGGTGCTTTTGAGGATGGAGTCCACAGGAAAGCAGAGAGGGCCAAATTGTCTGTGGCATTTGAAAGGGTTCCAGGAGGCAGTGAGAACCAGCATTACTTTTCCCCGCTGGCACCTTTGCTGTGGCAGCAAAAGCTGGACGTTTGTCTTTTTTGCTCCGGAGGTTGCCGAAAGCGAAAACAGGTGCTTTTGAGGATGGAGTCCGCAGGAAAGCAGAGAGGGCCAAATTGTCTGTGGCATTTGAAGGAGTTCCAGGAGGCAGTGAGAACCAGCATTACTTTTCCCTGCTGGCACCTTTGCTGTGGCAGCAAAAGCTGGACGTTTGTCTTTTTTGCTCCGGAGGGCGCCGAAAGCAAAAATAGGTTCTTTTGAGGATGGAGTCCGCAGGAAAGCAGAGAGGGCCAAATTGTCTGTGGCATTTGAAAGGGTTCCAGGAGGCAGTGAGAACCAGCATTACTTTTCCCCGCTGGCACCTTTGCTGTGGCAGCAAAAGCTGGACGTTTGTCTTTTTTGCTCCGGAGGTTCCTGAAAGCGAAAACAGGTGCTTTTGAGGATGGAGTCCGCAGGAAAGCAGAGAGGGCCAAATTGTCTGGGGCATTTGAAGAGGTTCCAGGAGGCAGTGAGAACCAGCATTACTTTTCCCCGCTGGCACCTTTGCTGTGGCAGCAAAAGCTGGACGTTTGTCTTTTTTGCTCCGGAGGCTGCCGAAAGCGAAAACAGGTGCTTTTGAGGATGGAGTCCGCAGGAAAGCAGAGAGGGCCAAATTGTCTGGGGCATTTGAAAGGGTTCCAGGAGGCAGTGAGAACCAGCATTACTTTTCCCCGCTGGCACCTTTGCTGTGGCAGCAAAAGCTGGACGTTTGTCTTTTTTGCTCCGGAGGCTGCCGAAAGCGAAAACAGGTGCTTTTGAGGATGGAGTCCACAGGAAAGCAGAGAGGGCCAAATTGTCCGTGGCATTTGAAAGAGTTCCAGGAGGCAGTGAGAACCAGCATTACTTTTCCCCGCTGGCACCTTTGCTGTGGCAGCAAAAGCTGGACGTTTGTCTTTTTTGCTCCGGACGCTGCCGAAAGCGAAAACAGGTGCTTTTGAGGATGGAGTCCGCACGAAAGCAGAGAGGGCCAAATTGTCTGGGGCATTTGAAAGGGTTCCAGGAGGCAGTGAGAACCAGCATTACTTTTCCCCGCTGGCACCTTTGCTGTGGCAGCAAAAGCTGGACGTTTGTCTTTTTTGCTCCGGAGGCTGCCGAAAGCGAAAACAGGTGCTTTTGAGGATGGAGTCCGCAGGAAAGCAGAGAGGGCCAAATTGTCTGTGGCATTTGAAAGGGTTCCAGGAGGCAGTGAGAACCAGCATTACTTTTCCCCGCTGGCACCTTTGCTGTGGCAGCAAAAGCTGGACGTTTGTCTTTTTACCACCGGAGGGCGCCGAAAGTGAAAAAAGGCGCTTTTGAGGATAGAGTCCGCAGGAAAGCAGAGAGGGCCAAATTGTCTGTGGCATTTGAAAGGGTTCCAGGAGGCAGTGAGAACCAGCATTACTTTTCCCCGCTGGCACCTTTGCTGTGGCAGCAAAAGCTGGACGTTTGTCTTTTTTGCTCCGGAGGGCGCCGAAAGGGAAAATAGGTTCTTTTGAGGATGGAGTCCGCAGGAAAGCAGAGAGGGCCAAATTGTCTGTGGCATTTGAAAGGGTTCCAGGAGGCAGTGAGAACCAGCATTACTTTTCCCCGCTGGCACCTTTGCTGTGGCAGCAAAACCTGGACGTTTGTCTTTTTTGCTCCGGAGGCTGCCGAAAGCGAAAACAGGTGCTTTTGAGGATGGAGTCCGCAGGAAAGCAGAGAGGGCCAAATTGTCTGTGGCATTTGAAAGGGTTCCAGGAGGCAGTGAGAACCAGCATTACTTTTCCCCGCTGGCACCTTTGTTGTGGCAGCAAAAGCTGGACGTTTGTCTTTTTTGCTCCGGAGGCTGCCGAAAGCGAAAACAGGTGCTTTTGAGGATGGAGTCCACAGGAAAGCAGAGAGGGCCAAATTGTCTGTGGCATTTGAAAGAGTTCCAGGAGGCAGTGAGAACCAGCATTACTTTTCCCCGCTGGCACCTTTGCTGTGGCAGCAAAAGCTGGACGTTTGTCTTTTTTGCTCCGGAGGCTGCCGAAAGCGAAAACAGGTGCTTTTGAGGATGGAGTCCGCAGGAAAGCAGAGAGGGCCAAATTGTCTGGGGCATTTGAAAGGGTTCCAGGAGGCAGTGAGAACCAGCATTACTTTTCCCCGCTGGCACCTTTGCTGTGGCAGCAAAAGCTGGACGTTTGTCTTTTTTGCTCCGGAGGCTGCCGAAAGCGAAAACAGGTGCTTTTGAGGATGGAGTCCACAGGAAAGCAGAGAGGGCCAAATTGTCTGTGGCATTTGAAAGAGTTCCAGGAGGCAGTGAGAACCAGCATTACTTTTCCCCGCTGGCACCTTTGCTGTGGCAGCAAAAGCTGGACGTTTGTCTTTTTTGCTCCGGACGCTGCCGAAAGCGAAAACAGGTGCTTTTGAGGATGGAGTCCGCAGGAAAGCAGAGAGGGCCAATATGTCTGGGGCATTTGAAAGGGTTCCAGGAGGCAGTGAGAACCAGCATTACTTTTCCCCGCTGGCACCTTTGCTGTGGCAGCAAAAGCTGGACGTTTGTCTTTTTTGCTCCGGAGGCTGCCGAAAGCGAAAATAGGTGCTTTTGAGGATGGAGTCCACAGGAAAGCAGAGAGGGCTAAATTGTCTGGGGCATTTGAAAGGGTTCCAGGAGGCAGTGAGAACCAGCATCACTTTTCCCCGCTGGCACCTTTGCTGTGGCAGCAAAAGCTGGACGTTTTTCTTTTTACCACCGGAGGGCGCCGAAAGTGAAAAAAGGCGCTTTTGAGGATAGAGTCCGCAGGAAAGCAGAGAGGGCCAAATTGTCTGGGGCATTTGAAAGGGTTCCAGGAGGCAGTGAGAACCAGCATTACTTTTCCCCGCTGGCACCTTTGCTGTGGCAGCAAAAGCTGGACGTTTGTCTTTTTTGCTCCGGAGGCTGCCGAAAGCGAAAACAGGTGCTTTTGAGGATGGAGTCCGCAGGAAAGCAGAGAGGGCCAAATTGTCTGGGGCATTTGAAAGGGTTCCAGGAGGCAGTGAGAACCAGCATCACTTTTCCCCGCTGGCACCTTTGCTGTGGCAGCAAAAGCTGGACGTTTGTCTTTTTACCACCGGAGGGCGCCGAAAGTGAAAAAAGGCGCTTTTGAGGATAGAGTCCGCAGGAAAGCAGAGAGGGCTAAATTGTCTGGGGCATTTGAAAGGGTTCCAGGAGGCAGTGAGAACCAGCATTACTTTTCCCCGCTGGCACCTTTGCTGTGGCAGCAAAAGCTGGACGTTTGTCTTTTTTGCTCCGGAGGCTGCCGAAAGCGAAAACAGGTGCTTTTGAGGATGGAGTCCACAGGAAAGCAGAGAGGGCCAAATTGTCTGTGGCATTTGAAAGGGTTCCAGGAGGCAGTGAGAACCAGCATTACTTTTCCCCGCTGGCACCTTTGCTGTGGCAGCAAAAGCTGGACGTTTGTCTTTTTTGCTCCGGAGGTTGCCGAAAGCGAAAACAGGTGCTTTTGAGGATGGAGTCTGCAGGAAAGCAGAGAGGGCCAAATTGTCTGTGGCATTTGAAGGAGTTCCAGGAGGCAGTGAGAACCAGCATTACTTTTCCCTGCTGGCACCTTTGCTGTGGCAGCAAAAGCTGGACGTTTGTCTTTTTTGCTCCGGAGGGCGCCGAAAGCAAAAATAGGTTCTTTTGAGGATGGAGTCCGCAGGAAAGCAGAGAGGGCCAAATTGTCTGTGGCATTTGAAAGGGTTCCAGGAGGCAGTGAGAACCAGCATTACTTTTCCCCGCTGGCACCTTTGCTGTGGCAGCAAAAGCTGGACGTTTGTCTTTTTTGCTCCGGAGGTTCCTGAAAGCGAAAACAGGTGCTTTTGAGGATGGAGTCCGCAGGAAAGCAGAGAGGGCCAAATTGTCTGGGGCATTTGAAGAGGTTCCAGGAGGCAGTGAGAACCAGCATTACTTTTCCCCGCTGGCACCTTTGCTGTGGCAGCAAAAGCTGGACGTTTGTCTTTTTTGCTCCGGAGGCTGCCGAAAGCGAAAACAGGTGCTTTTGAGGATGGAGTCCGCAGGAAAGCAGAGAGGGCCAAATTGTCTGTGGCATTTGAAAGGGTTCCAGGAGGCAGTGAGAACCAGCATTACTTTTCCCCGCTGGCACCTTTGCTGTGGCAGCAAAAGCTGGACGTTTGTCTTTTTTGCTCCGGAGGCTGCCGAAAGCGAAAACAGGTGCTTTTGAGGATGGAGTCCACAGGAAAGCAGAGAGGGCCAAATTGTCCGTGGCATTTGAAAGAGTTCCAGGAGGCAGTGAGAACCAGCATTACTTTTCCCCGCTGGCACCTTTGCTGTGGCAGCAAAAGCTGGACGTTTGTCTTTTTTGCTCCGGACGCTGCCGAAAGCGAAAACAGGTGCTTTTGAGGATGGAGTCCGCAGGAAAGCAGAGAGGGCCAAATTGTCTGGGGCATTTGAAAGGGTTCCAGGAGGCAGTGAGAACCAGCATTACTTTTCCCCGCTGGCACCTTTGCTGTGGCAGCAAAAGCTGGACGTTTGTCTTTTTTGCTCCGGAGGCTGCCGAAAGCGAAAACAGGTGCTTTTGAGGATGGAGTCCGCAGGAAAGCAGAGAGGGCCAAATTGTCTGTGGCATTTGAAAGGGTTCCAGGAGGCAGTGAGAACCAGCATTACTTTTCCCCGCTGGCACCTTTGCTGTGGCAGCAAAAGCTGGACGTTTGTCTTTTTACCACCGGAGGGCGCCGAAAGTGAAAAAAGGCGCTTTTGAGGATAGAGTCCGCAGGAAAGCAGAGAGGGCCAAATTGTCTGTGGCATTTGAAAGGGTTCCAGGAGGCAGTGAGAACCAGCATTACTTTTCCCCGCTGGCACCTTTGCTGTGGCAGCAAAAGCTGGACGTTTGTCTTTTTTGCTCCGGAGGGCGCCGAAAGGGAAAATAGGTTCTTTTGAGGATGGAGTCCGCAGGAAAGCAGAGAGGGCCAAATTGTCTGTGGCATTTGAAAGGGTTCCAGGAGGCAGTGAGAACCAGCATTACTTTTCCCCGCTGGCACCTTTGCTGTGGCAGCAAAAGCTGGACGTTTGTCTTTTTTGCTCCGGAGGCTGCCGAAAGCGAAAACAGGTGCTTTTGAGGATGGAGTCCGCAGGAAAGCAGAGAGGGCCAAATTGTCTGTGGCATTTGAAAGGGTTCCAGGAGGCAGTGAGAACCAGCATTACTTTTCCCCGCTGGCACCTTTGTTGTGGCAGCAAAAGCTGGACGTTTGTCTTTTTTGCTCCGGAGGCTGCCGAAAGCGAAAACAGGTGCTTTTGAGGATGGAGTCCACAGGAAAGCAGAGAGGGCCAAATTGTCTGTGGCATTTGAAAGAGTTCCAGGAGGCAGTGAGAACCAGCATTACTTTTCCCCGCTGGCACCTTTGCTGTGGCAGCAAAAGCTGGACGTTTGTCTTTTTTGCTCTGGAGGCTGCCGAAAGCGAAAAAAGGTGCTTTTGAGGATGGAGTCCGCAGGAAAGCAGAGAGGGCCAAATTGTCTGGGGCATTTGAAAGGGTTCCAGGAGGCAGTGAGAACCAGCATTACTTTTCCCCGCTGGCACCTTTGCTGTGGCAGCAAAAGCTGGACGTTTGTCTTTTTTGCTCCGGAGGCTGCCGAAAGCGAAAACAGGTGCTTTTGAGGATGGAGTCCACAGGAAAGCAGAGAGGGCCAAATTGTCTGTGGCATTTGAAAGAGTTCCAGGAGGCAGTGAGAACCAGCATTACTTTTCCCCGCTGGCACCTTTGCTGTGGCAGCAAAAGCTGGACGTTTGTCTTTTTTGCTCCGGACGCTGCCGAAAGCGAAAACAGGTGCTTTTGAGGATGGAGTCCGCAGGAAAGCAGAGAGGGCCAATATGTCTGGGGCATTTGAAAGGGTTCCAGGAGGCAGTGAGAACCAGCATTACTTTTCCCCGCTGGCACCTTTGCTGTGGCAGCAAAAGCTGGACGTTTGTCTTTTTTGCTCCGGAGGCTGCCGAAAGCGAAAATAGGTGCTTTTGAGGATGGAGTCCACAGGAAAGCAGAGAGGGCTAAATTGTCTGGGGCATTTGAAAGGGTTCCAGGAGGCAGTGAGAACCAGCATCACTTTACCCCGCTGGCACCTTTGCTGTGGCAGCAAAAGCTGGACGTTTTTCTTTTTACCACCGGAGGGCGCCGAAAGTGAAAAAAGGCGCTTTTGAGGATAGAGTCCGCAGGAAAGCAGAGAGGGCCAAATTGTCTGTGGCATTTGAAAGGGTTCCAGGAGGCAGTGAGAACCAGCATTACTTTTCCCCGCTGGCACCTTTGCTGTGGCAGCAAAAGCTGGACGTTTGTCTTTTTTGCTCCGGAGGCTGCCGAAAGCGAAAACAGGTGCTTTTGAGGATGGAGTCCGCAGGAAAGCAGAGAGGGCCAAATTGTCTGGGGCATTTGAAAGGGTTCCAGGAGGCAGTGAGAACCAGCATTACTTTTCCCCGCTGGCACCTTTGCTGTGGCAGCAAAAGCTGGACGTTTGTCTTTTTTGCTCCGGAGGCTGCCGAAAGCGAAAACAGGTGCTTTTGAGGATGGAGTCCACAGGAAAGCAGAGAGGGCCAAATTGTCTGTGGCATTTGAAAGGGTTCCAGGAGGCAGTGAGAACCAGCATTACTTTTCCCCGCTGGTACCTTTGCTGTGGCAGCAAAAGCTGGACGTTTGTCTTTTTTGCTCCGGAGGGCGCCGAAAGGGAAAATAGGTTCTTTTGAGGATGGAGTCCGCAGGAAAGCAGAGAGGGCCAAATTGTCTGTGGCATTTGAAAGGGTTCCAGGAGGCAGTGAGAACCAGCATTACTTTTCCCCGCTGGCACCTTTGTTGTGGCAGCAAAAGCTGGACGTTTGTCTTTTTTGCTCCAGAGGCTGCCGAAAGCGAAAACAGGTGCTTTTGAGGATGGAGTCCACAGGAAAGCAGAGAGGGCCAAATTGTCTGTGGCATTTGAAAGAGTTCCAGGAGGCAGTGAGAACCAGCATTACTTTTCCCCGCTGGCACCTTTGCTGTGGCAGCAAAAGCTGGACGTTTGTCTTTTTTGCTCCGGAGGCTGCCGAAAGCGAAAACAGGTGCTTTTGAGGATGGAGTCCGCAGGAAAGCAGAGAGGGCCAAATTGTCTGGGGCATTTGAAAGGGTTCCAGGAGGCAGTGAGAACCAGCATTACTTTTCCCCGCTGGCACCTTTGCTGTGGCAGCAAAAGCTGGACGTTTGTCTTTTTTGCTCCGGAGGCTGCCGAAAGCGAAAACAGGTGCTTTTGAGGATGGAGTCCACAGGAAAGCAGAGAGGGCCAAATTGTCTGTGGCATTTGAAAGAGTTCCAGGAGGCAGTGAGAACCAGCATTACTTTTCCCCGCTGGCACCTTTGCTGTGGCAGCAAAAGCTGGACGTTTGTCTTTTTTGCTCCGGACGCTGCCGAAAGCGAAAACAGGTGCTTTTGAGGATGGAGTCCGCAGGAAAGCAGAGAGGGCCAATATGTCTGGGGCATTTGAAAGGGTTCCAGGAGGCAGTGAGAACCAGCATTACTTTTCCCCGCTGGCACCTTTGCTGTGGCAGCAAAAGCTGGACGTTTGTCTTTTTTGCTCCGGAGGCTGCCGAAAGCGAAAATAGGTGCTTTTGAGGATGGAGTCCACAGGAAAGCAGAGAGGGCTAAATTGTCTGGGGCATTTGAAAGGGTTCCAGGAGGCAGTGAGAACCAGCATCACTTTTCCCCGCTGGCACCTTTGCTGTGGCAGCAAAAGCTGGACGTTTGTCTTTTTACCACCGGAGGGCGCCGAAAGTGAAAAAAGGCGCTTTTGAGGATAGAGTCCGCAGGAAAGCAGAGAGGGCCAAATTGTCTGGGGCATTTGAAAGGGTTCCAGGAGGCAGTGAGAACCAGCATTACTTTTCCCCGCTGGCACCTTTGCTGTGGCAGCAAAAGCTGGACGTTTGTCTTTTTTGCTCCGGAGGCTGCCGAAAGCGAAAACAGGTGCTTTTGAGGATGGAGTCCGCAGGAAAGCAGAGAGGGCCAAATTGTCTGTGGCATTTGAAAGGGTTCCAGGAGGCAGTGAGAACCAGCATTACTTTTCCCCGCTGGCACCTTTGTTGTGGCAGCAAAAGCTGGACGTTTGTCTTTTTTGCTCCGGAGGCTGCCGAAAGCGAAAATAGGTGCTTTTGAGGATGGAGTCCGCAGGAAAGCAGAGAGGGCCAAATTTTCTGGGGCATTTGAACAGGTTCCAGGAGGCAGTGAGAACCAGCATTACTTTTCCCCGCTGGCACCTTTGCTGTGGCAGCAAAAGCTGGACGTTTGTCTTTTTTGCTCCGGACGCTGCCGAAAGCGAAAACAGGTGCTTTTGAGGATGGAGTCCGCAGGAAAGCAGAGAGGGCCAAATTGTCTGGGGCATTTGAAAGGGTTCCAGGAGGCAGTGAGAACCAGCATCACTTTTCCCCGCTGGCACCTTTGCTGTGGCAGCAAAAGCTGGACGTTTGTCTTTTTACCACCGGAGGGCGCCGAAAGTGAAAAAAGGCGCTTTTGAGGATAGAGTCCGCAGGAAAGCAGAGAGGGCTAAATTGTCTGGGGCATTTGAAAGGGTTCCAGGAGGCAGTGAGAACCAGCATTACTTTTCCCCGCTGGCACCTTTGCTGTGGCAGCAAAAGCTGGACGTTTGTCTTTTTTGCTCCGGAGGCTGCCGAAAGCGAAAACAGGTGCTTTTGAGGATGGAGTCCACAGGAAAGCAGAGAGGGCCAAATTGTCTGTGGCATTTGAAAGGGTTCCAGGAGGCAGTGAGAACCAGCATTACTTTTCCCCGCTGGCACCTTTGCTGTGGCAGCAAAAGCTGGACGTTTGTCTTTTTTGCTCCGGAGGTTGCCGAAAGCGAAAACAGGTGCTTTTGAGGATGGAGTCCGCAGGAAAGCAGAGAGGGCCAAATTGTCTGTGGCATTTGAAGGAGTTCCAGGAGGCAGTGAGAACCAGCATTACTTTTCCCTGCTGGCACCTTTGCTGTGGCAGCAAAAGCTGGACGTTTGTCTTTTTTGCTCCGGAGGGCGCCGAAAGCAAAAATAGGTTCTTTTGAGGATGGAGTCCGCAGGAAAGCAGAGAGGGCCAAATTGTCTGTGGCATTTGAAAGGGTTCCAGGAGGCAGTGAGAACCAGCATTACTTTTCCCCGCTGGCACCTTTGCTGTGGCAGCAAAAGCTGGACGTTTGTCTTTTTTGCTCCGGAGGTTCCTGAAAGCGAAAACAGGTGCTTTTGAGGATGGAGTCCGCAGGAAAGCAGAGAGGGCCAAATTGTCTGGGGCATTTGAAGAGGTTCCAGGAGGCAGTGAGAACCAGCATTACTTTTCCCCGCTGGCACCTTTGCTGTGGCAGCAAAAGCTGGACGTTTGTCTTTTTTGCTCCGGAGGCTGCCGAAAGCGAAAACAGGTGCTTTTGAGGATGGAGTCCGCAGGAAAGCAGAGAGGGCCAAATTGTCTGGGGCATTTGAAAGGGTTCCAGGAGGCAGTGAGAACCAGCATTACTTTTCCCCGCTGGCACCTTTGCTGTGGCAGCAAAAGCTGGACGTTTGTCTTTTTTGCTCCGGAGGCTGCCGAAAGCGAAAACAGGTGCTTTTGAGGATGGAGTCCACAGGAAAGCAGAGAGGGCCAAATTGTCCGTGGCATTTGAAAGAGTTCCAGGAGGCAGTGAGAACCAGCATTACTTTTCCCCGCTGGCACCTTTGCTGTGGCAGCAAAAGCTGGACGTTTGTCTTTTTTGCTCCGGACGCTGCCGAAAGCGAAAACAGGTGCTTTTGAGGATGGAGTCCGCAGGAAAGCAGAGAGGGCCAAATTGTCTGGGGCATTTGAAAGGGTTCCAGGAGGCAGTGAGAACCAGCATTACTTTTCCCCGCTGGCACCTTTGCTGTGGCAGCAAAAGCTGGACGTTTGTCTTTTTTGCTCCGGAGGCTGCCGAAAGCGAAAACAGGTGCTTTTGAGGATGGAGTCCGCAGGAAAGCAGAGAGGGCCAAATTGTCTGTGGCATTTGAAAGGGTTCCAGGAGGCAGTGAGAACCAGCATTACTTTTCCCCGCTGGCACCTTTGCTGTGGCAGCAAAAGCTGGACGTTTGTCTTTTTACCACCGGAGGGCGCCGAAAGTGAAAAAAGGCGCTTTTGAGGATAGAGTCCGCAGGAAAGCAGAGAGGGCCAAATTGTCTGTGGCATTTGAAAGGGTTCCAGGAGGCAGTGAGAACCAGCATTACTTTTCCCCGCTGGCACCTTTGCTGTGGCAGCAAAAGCTGGACGTTTGTCTTTTTTGCTCCGGAGGGCGCCGAAAGGGAAAATAGGTTCTTTTGAGGATGGAGTCCGCAGGAAAGCAGAGAGGGCCAAATTGTCTGTGGCATTTGAAAGGGTTCCAGGAGGCAGTGAGAACCAGCATTACTTTTCCCCGCTGGCACCTTTGCTGTGGCAGCAAAAGCTGGACGTTTGTCTTTTTTGCTCCGGAGGCTGCCGAAAGCGAAAACAGGTGCTTTTGAGGATGGAGTCCGCAGGAAAGCAGAGAGGGCCAAATTGTCTGTGGCATTTGAAAGGGTTCCAGGAGGCAGTGAGAACCAGCATTACTTTTCCCCGCTGGCACCTTTGTTGTGGCAGCAAAAGCTGGACGTTTGTCTTTTTTGCTCCGGAGGCTGCCGAAAGCGAAAACAGGTGCTTTTGAGGATGGAGTCCACAGGAAAGCAGAGAGGGCCAAATTGTCTGTGGCATTTGAAAGAGTTCCAGGAGGCAGTGAGAACCAGCATTACTTTTCCCCGCTGGCACCTTTGCTGTGGCAGCAAAAGCTGGACGTTTGTCTTTTTTGCTCCGGAGGCTGCCGAAAGCGAAAACAGGTGCTTTTGAGGATGGAGTCCGCAGGAAAGCAGAGAGGGCCAAATTGTCTGGGGCATTTGAAAGGGTTCCAGGAGGCAGTGAGAACCAGCATTACTTTTCCCCGCTGGCACCTTTGCTGTGGCAGCAAAAGCTGGACGTTTGTCTTTTTTGCTCCGGAGGCTGCCGAAAGCGAAAACAGGTGCTTTTGAGGATGGAGTCCACAGGAAAGCAGAGAGGGCCAAATTGTCTGTGGCATTTGAAAGAGTTCCAGGAGGCAGTGAGAACCAGCATTACTTTTCCCCGCTGGCACCTTTGCTGTGGCAGCAAAAGCTGGACGTTTGTCTTTTTTGCTCCGGACGCTGCCGAAAGCGAAAACAGGTGCTTTTGAGGATGGAGTCCGCAGGAAAGCAGAGAGGGCCAATATGTCTGGGGCATTTGAAAGGGTTCCAGGAGGCAGTGAGAACCAGCATTACTTTTCCCCGCTGGCACCTTTGCTGTGGCAGCAAAAGCTGGACGTTTGTCTTTTTTGCTCCGGAGGCTGCCGAAAGCGAAAATAGGTGCTTTTGAGGATGGAGTCCACAGGAAAGCAGAGAGGGCTAAATTGTCTGTGGCATTTGAAAGGGTTCCAGGAGGCAGTGAGAACCAGCATCACTTTTCCCCGCTGGCACCTTTGCTGTGGCAGCAAAAGCTGGACGTTTTTCTTTTTACCACCGGAGGGCGCCGAAAGTGAAAAAAGGCGCTTTTGAGGATAGAGTCCGCAGGAAAGCAGAGAGGGCCAAATTGTCTGTGGCATTTGAAAGGGTTCCAGGAGGCAGTGAGAACCAGCATTACTTTTCCCCGCTGGCACCTTTGCTGTGGCAGCAAAAGCTGGACGTTTGTCTTTTTACCACCGGAGGGCGCCGAAAGTGAAAAAAGGCGCTTTTGAGGATAGAGTCCGCAGGAAAGCAGAGAGGGCCAAATTGTCTGTGGCATTTGAAAGGGTTCCAGGAGGCAGTGAGAACCAGCATTACTTTTCCCCGCTGGCACCTTTGCTGTGGCAGCAAAAGCTGGACGTTTGTCTTTTTTGCTCCGGAGGCTGCCGAAAGCGAAAACAGGTGCTTTTGAGGATGGAGTCCGCAGGAAAGCAGAGAGGGCCAAATTGTCTGGGGCATTTGAAAGGGTTCCAGGAGGCAGTGAGAACCAGCATTACTTTTCCCCGCTGGCACCTTTGCTGTGGCAGCAAAAGCTGGACGTTTGTCTTTTTTGCTCCGGAGGCTGCCGAAAGCGAAAACAGGTGCTTTTGAGGATGGAGTCCACAGGAAAGCAGAGAGGGCCAAATTGTCTGTGGCATTTGAAAGGGTTCCAGGAGGCAGTGAGAACCAGCATTACTTTTCCCCGCTGGCACCTTTGCTGTGGCAGCAAAAGCTGGACGTTTGTCTTTTTTGCTCCGGAGGGCGCCGAAAGGGAAAATAGGTTCTTTTGAGGATGGAGTCCGCAGGAAAGCAGAGAGGGCCAAATTGTCTGTGGCATTTGAAAGGGTTCCAGGAGGCAGTGAGAACCAGCATTACTTTTCCCCGCTGGCACCTTTGCTGTGGCAGCAAAAGCTGGACGTTTGTCTTTTTTGCTCCGGAGGCTGCCGAAAGCGAAAACAGGTGCTTTTGAGGATGGAGTCCGCAGGAAAGCAGAGAGGGCCAAATTGTCTGTGGCATTTGAAAGGGTTCCAGGAGGCAGTGAGAACCAGCATTACTTTTCCCCGCTGGCACCTTTGTTGTGGCAGCAAAAGCTGGACGTTTGTCTTTTTTGCTCCGGAGGCTGCCGAAAGCGAAAACAGGTGCTTTTGAGGATGGAGTCCACAGGAAAGCAGAGAGGGCCAAATTGTCTGTGGCATTTGAAAGAGTTCCAGGAGGCAGTGAGAACCAGCATTACTTTTCCCCGCTGGCACCTTTGCTGTGGCAGCAAAAGCTGGACGTTTGTCTTTTTTGCTCCGGAGGCTGCCGAAAGCGAAAACAGGTGCTTTTGAGGATGGAGTCCACAGGAAAGCAGAGAGGGCCAAATTGTCTGTGGCATTTGAAAGAGTTCCAGGAGGCAGTGAGAACCAGCATTACTTTTCCCCGCTGGCACCTTTGCTGTGGCAGCAAAAGCTGGACGTTTGTCTTTTTTGCTCCGGACGCTGCCGAAAGCGAAAACAGGTGCTTTTGAGGATGGAGTCCGCAGGAAAGCAGAGAGGGCCAATATGTCTGGGGCATTTGAAAGGGTTCCAGGAGGCAGTGAGAACCAGCATTACTTTTCCCCGCTGGCACCTTTGCTGTGGCAGCAAAAGCTGGACGTTTGTCTTTTTTGCTCCGGAGGCTGCCGAAAGCGAAAATAGGTGCTTTTGAGGATGGAGTCCACAGGAAAGCAGAGAGGGCTAAATTGTCTGGGGCATTTGAAAGGGTTCCAGGAGGCAGTGAGAACCAGCATCACTTTTCCCCGCTGGCACCTTTGCTGTGGCAGCAAAAGCTGGACGTTTGTCTTTTTACCACCGGAGGGCGCCGAAAGTGAAAAAAGGCGCTTTTGAGGATAGAGTCCGCAGGAAAGCAGAGAGGGCCAAATTGTCTGGGGCATTTGAAAGGGTTCCAGGAGGCAGTGAGAACCAGCATTACTTTTCCCCGCTGGCACCTTTGCTGTGGCAGCAAAAGCTGGACGTTTGTCTTTTTTGCTCCGGAGGCTGCCGAAAGCGAAAACAGGTGCTTTTGAGGATGGAGTCCGCAGGAAAGCAGAGAGGGCCAAATTGTCTGTGGCATTTGAAAGGGTTCCAGGAGGCAGTGAGAACCAGCATTACTTTTCCCCGCTGGCACCTTTGTTGTGGCAGCAAAAGCTGGACGTTTGTCTTTTTTGCTCCGGAGGCTGCCGAAAGCGAAAATAGGTGCTTTTGAGGATGGAGTCCGCAGGAAAGCAGAGAGGGCCAAATTGTCTGGGGCATTTGAAAGGGTTCCAGGAGGCAGTGAGAACCAGCATCACTTTTCCCCGCTGGCACCTTTGCTGTGGCAGCAAAAGCTGGACGTTTGTCTTTTTACCACCGGAGGGCGCCGAAAGTGAAAAAAGGCGCTTTTGAGGATAGAGTCCGCAGGAAAGCAGAGAGGGCTAAATTGTCTGGGGCATTTGAAAGGGTTCCAGGAGGCAGTGAGAACCAGCATTACTTTTCCCCGCTGGCACCTTTGCTGTGGCAGCAAAAGCTGGACGTTTGTCTTTTATGCTCCGGAGGCTGCCGAAAGCGAAAACAGGTGCTTTTGAGGATGGAGTCCGCAGGAAAGCAGAGAGGGCCAAATTGTCTGTGGCATTTGAAGGAGTTCCAGGAGGCAGTGAGAACCAGCATTACTTTTCCCTGCTGGCACCTTTGCTGTGGCAGCAAAAGCTGGACGTTTGTCTT
This sequence comes from Vanellus vanellus, assembly GCF_965231255.1. NCBI lineage: Eukaryota > Metazoa > Chordata > Aves > Charadriiformes > Charadriidae > Vanellus > Vanellus vanellus. Next base: position 119,551 of record NW_028127645.1, on the reverse strand, counting down.
TTTTGCTCCGGAGGGCGCCGAAAGCAAAAATAGGTTCTTTTGAGGATGGAGTCCGCAGGAAAGCAGAGAGGGCCAAATTGTCTGTGGCATTTGAAAGGGTTCCAGGAGGCAGTGAGAACCAGCATTACTTTTCCCCGCTGGCACCTTTGCTGTGGCAGCAAAAGCTGGACGTTTGTCTTTTTTGCTCCGGAGGTTCCTGAAAGCGAAAACAGGTGCTTTTGAGGATGGAGTCCGCAGGAAAGCAGAGAGGGCCAAATTGTCTGGGGCATTTGAAGAGGTTCCAGGAGGCAGTGAGAACCAGCATTACTTTTCCCCGCTGGCACCTTTGCTGTGGCAGCAAAAGCTGGACGTTTGTCTTTTTTGCTCCGGAGGCTGCCGAAAGCGAAAACAGGTGCTTTTGAGGATGGAGTCCGCAGGAAAGCAGAGAGGGCCAAATTGTCTGGGGCATTTGAAAGGGTTCCAGGAGGCAGTGAGAACCAGCATTACTTTTCCCCGCTGGCACCTTTGCTGTGGCAGCAAAAGCTGGACGTTTGTCTTTTTTGCTCCGGAGGCTGCCGAAAGCGAAAACAGGTGCTTTTGAGGATGGAGTCCACAGGAAAGCAGAGAGGGCCAAATTGTCCGTGGCATTTGAAAGAGTTCCAGGAGGCAGTGAGAACCAGCATTACTTTTCCCCGCTGGCACCTTTGCTGTGGCAGCAAAAGCTGGACGTTTGTCTTTTTTGCTCCGGACGCTGCCGAAAGCGAAAACAGGTGCTTTTGAGGATGGAGTCCGCAGGAAAGCAGAGAGGGCCAAATTGTCTGGGGCATTTGAAAGGGTTCCAGGAGGCAGTGAGAACCAGCATTACTTTTCCCCGCTGGCACCTTTGCTGTGGCAGCAAAAGCTGGACGTTTGTCTTTTTTGCTCCGGAGGCTGCCGAAAGCGAAAACAGGTGCTTTTGAGGATGGAGTCCGCAGGAAAGCAGAGAGGGCCAAATTGTCTGTGGCATTTGAAAGGGTTCCAGGAGGCAGTGAGAACCAGCATTACTTTTCCCCGCTGGCACCTTTGCTGTGGCAGCAAAAGCTGGATGTTTGTCTTTTTACCACCGGAGGGCGCCGAAAGTGAAAAAAGGCGCTTTTGAGGATAGAGTCCGCAGGAAAGCAGAGAGGGCCAAATTGTCTGTGGCATTTGAAAGGGTTCCAGGAGGCAGTGAGAACCAGCATTACTTTTCCCCGCTGGCACCTTTGCTGTGGCAGCAAAAGCTGGACGTTTGTCTTTTTTGCTCCGGAGGGCGCCGAAAGGGAAAATAGGTTCTTTTGAGGATGGAGTCCGCAGGAAAGCAGAGAGGGCCAAATTGTCTGTGGCATTTGAAAGGGTTCCAGGAGGCAGTGAGAACCAGCATTACTTTTCCCCGCTGGCACCTTTGCTGTGGCAGCAAAAGCTGGACGTTTGTCTTTTTTGCTCCGGAGGTTGCCGAAAGCGAAAACAGGTGCTTTTGAGGATGGAGTCCGCAGGAAAGCAGAGAGGGCCAAATTGTCTGTGGCATTTGAAAGGGTTCCAGGAGGCAGTGAGAACCAGCATTACTTTTCCCCGCTGGCACCTTTGTTGTGGCAGCAAAAGCTGGACGTTTGTCTTTTTTGCTCCGGAGGCTGCCGAAAGCGAAAACAGGTGCTTTTGAGGATGGAGTCCACAGGAAAGCAGAGAGGGCCAAATTGTCTGTGGCATTTGAAAGAGTTCCAGGAGGCAGTGAGAACCAGCATTACTTTTCCCCGCTGGCACCTTTGCTGTGGCAGCAAAAGCTGGACGTTTGTCTTTTTTGCTCCGGAGGCTGCCGAAAGCGAAAACAGGTGCTTTTGAGGATGGAGTCCGCAGGAAAGCAGAGGGCCAAATTGTCTGGGGCATTTGAAAGGGTTCCAGGAGGCAGTGAGAACCAGCATTACTTTTCCCCGCTGGCACCTTTGCTGTGGCAGCAAAAGCTGGACGTTTGTCTTTTTTGCTCCGGAGGCTGCCGAAAGCGAAAACAGGTGCTTTTGAGGATGGAGTCCACAGGAAAGCAGAGAGGGCCAAATTGTCTGTGGCATTTGAAAGAGTTCCAGGAGGCAGTGAGAACCAGCATTACTTTTCCCCGCTGGCACCTTTGCTGTGGCAGCAAAAGCTGGACGTTTGTCTTTTTTGCTCCGGACGCTGCCGAAAGCGAAAACAGGTGCTTTTGAGGATGGAGTCCGCAGGAAAGCAGAGAGGGCCAATATGTCTGGGGCATTTGAAAGGGTTCCAGGAGGCAGTGAGAACCAGCATTACTTTTCCCCGCTGGCACCTTTGCTGTGGCAGCAAAAGCTGGACGTTTGTCTTTTTTGCTCCGGAGGCTGCCGAAAGCGAAAATAGGTGCTTTTGAGGATGGAGTCCACAGGAAAGCAGAGAGGGCTAAATTGTCTGGGGCATTTGAAAGGGTTCCAGGAGGCAGTGAGAACCAGCATCACTTTTCCCCGCTGGCACCTTTGCTGTGGCAGCAAAAGCTGGACGTTTTTCTTTTTACCACCGGAGGGCGCCGAAAGTGAAAAAAGGCGCTTTTGAGGATAGAGTCCGCAGGAAAGCAGAGAGGGCCAAATTGTCTGTGGCATTTGAAAGGGTTCCAGGAGGCAGTGAGAACCAGCATTACTTTTCCCCGCTGGCACCTTTGCTGTGGCAGCAAAAGCTGGACGTTTGTCTTTTTTGCTCCGGAGGCTGCCGAAAGCGAAAACAGGTGCTTTTGAGGATGGAGTCCACAGGAAAGCAGAGAGGGCCAAATTGTCTGTGGCATTTGAAAGGGTTCCAGGAGGCAGTGAGAACCAGCATTACTTTTCCCCGCTGGCACCTTTGCTGTGGCAGCAAAAGCTGGACGTTTGTCTTTTTTGCTCCGGAGGTTGCCGAAAGCGAAAACAGGTGCTTTTGAGGATGGAGTCCGCAGGAAAGCAGAGAGGGCCAAATTGTCTGTGGCATTTGAAGGAGTTCCAGGAGGCAGTGAGAACCAGCATTACTTTTCCCTGCTGGCACCTTTGCTGTGGCAGCAAAAGCTGGACGTTTGTCTTTTTTGCTCCGGAGGGCGCCGAAAGGGAAATTAGGTTCTTTTGAGGATGGAGTCCGCAGGAAAGCAGAGAGGGCCAAATTGTCTGTGGCATTTGAAAGGGTTCCAGGAGGCAGTGGGAACCAGCATTACTTTTCCCCGCTGGCACCTTTGCTGTGGCAGCAAAAGCTGGACGTTTGTCTTTTTTGCTCCGGAGGTTCCTGAAAGCGAAAACAGCTGCTTTTGAGGATGGAGTCCGCAGGAAAGCAGAGAGGAAAAGCATTTGAAAGGGTTCCAGGAGGCAGTGAGAACCAGCATTACTTTTCCCCGCTGGCACCTTTGCTGTGGCAGCAAAAGCTGGACGTTTGTCTTTTTTGCTCCGGAGGGCGCCGAAAGGGAAAATAGGTTCTTTTGAGGATGGAGTCCGCAGGAAAGCAGAGAGGGCCAAATTGTCTGTGGCATTTGAAAGGGTTCCAGGAGGCAGTGAGAACCAGCATTACGTTTCCCCGCTGGCACCTTTGCTGTGGCAGCAAAAGCTGGACGTTTGTCTTTTTTGCTCCGGAGGCTGCCGAAAGCGAAAACAGGTGCTTTTGAGGATGGAGTCCACAGGAAAGCAGAGAGGGCCAAATTGTCTGTGGCATTTGAAAGGGTTCCAGGAGGCAGTGAGAACCAGCATTACTTTTCCCCGCTGGCACCTTTGCTGTGGCAGCAAAAGCTGGACGTTTGTCTTTTTTGCTCCGGACGCTGCCGAAAGCGAAAACAGGTGCTTTTGAGGATGGAGTCCGCAGGAAAGCAGAGAGGGCTAAATTGTCTGGGGCATTTGAAAGGGTTCCAGGAGGCAGTGAGAACCAGCATTACTTTTCCCCGCTGGCACCTTTGCTGTGGCAGCAAAAGCTGGACGTTTGTCTTTTTTGCTCCGGAGGTTGCCGAAAGCGAAAACAGGTGCTTTTGAGGATGGAGTCCACAGGAAAGCAGAGAGGGCCAAATTGTCTGTGGCATTTGAAAGGGTTCCAGGAGGCAGTGAGAACCAGCATTACTTTTCCCCGCTGGCACCTTTGCTGTGGCAGCAAAAGCTGGACGTTTGTCTTTTTTGCTCCGGAGGTTGCCGAAAGCGAAAACAGGTGCTTTTGAGGATGGAGTCCGCAGGAAAGCAGAGAGGGCCAAATTGTCTGTGGCATTTGAAGGAGTTCCAGGAGGCAGTGAGAACCAGCATTACTTTTCCCCGCTGGCACCTTTGCCGTGGCAGCAAAAGCTGGACGTTTGTCTTTTTTGCTCCGGAGGTTCCTGAAAGCGAAAACAGGTGCTTTTGAGGATGGAGTCCGCAGGAAAGCAGAGAGGGCCAAATTGTCTGGGGCATTTGAAGAGGTTCCAGGAGGCAGTGAGAACCAGCATTACTTTTCCCCGCTGGCACCTTTGCTGTGGCAGCAAAAGCTGGACGTTTGTCTTTTTTGCTCCGGAGGCTGCCGAAAGCGAAAACAGGTGCTTTTGAGGATGGAGTCCGCAGGAAAGCAGAGAGGGCCAAATTGTCTGGGGCATTTGAAAGGGTTCCAGGAGGCAGTGAGAATTAGCATTACTTTTCCCCGCTGGCACCTTTGCTGTGGCAGCAAAAGCTGGACGTTTGTCTTTTTTGCTCCGGAGGCTGCCGAAAGCGAAAACAGGTGCTTTTGAGGATGGAGTCCACAGGAAAGCAGAGAGGGCCAAATTGTCCGTGGCATTTGAAAGAGTTCCAGGAGGCAGTGAGAACCAGCATTACTTTTCCCCGCTGGCACCTTTGCTGTGGCAGCAAAAGCTGGACGTTTGTCTTTTTTGCTCCGGACGCTGCCGAAAGCGAAAACAGGTGCTTTTGAGGATGGAGTCCGCAGGAAAGCAGAGAGGGCCAAATTGTCTGGGACATTTGAAAGGGTTCCAGGAGGCAGTGAGAACCAGCATTACTTTTCCCCGCTGGCACCTTTGCTGTGGCAGCAAAAGCTGGACGTTTGTCTTTTTTGCTCCGGAGGCTGCCGAAAGCGAAAACAGGTGCTTTTGAGGATGGAGTCCGCAGGAAAGCAGAGAGGGCCAAATTGTCTGTGGCATTTGAAAGGGTTCCAGGAGGCAGTGAGAACCAGCATTACTTTTCCCCGCTGGCACCTTTGCTGTGGCAGCAAAAGCTGGACGTTTGTCTTTTTACCACCGGAGGGCGCCGAAAGTGAAAAAAGGCGCTTTTGAGGATAGAGTCCGCAGGAAAGCAGAGAGGGCCAAATTGTCTGTGGCATTTGAAAGGGTTCCAGGAGGCAGTGAGAACCAGCATTACTTTTCCCCGCTGGCACCTTTGCTGTGGCAGCAAAAGCTGGACGTTTGTCTTTTTTGCTCCGGAGGGCGCCGAAAGGGAAAATAGGTTCTTTTGAGGATGGAGTCCGCAGGAAAGCAGAGAGGGCCAAATTGTCTGTGGCATTTGAAAGGGTTCCAGGAGGCAGTGAGAACCAGCATTACTTTTCCCCGCTGGCACCTTTGTTGTGGCAGCAAAAGCTGGACGTTTGTCTTTTTTGCTCCGGAGGCTGCCGAAAGCGAAAACAGGTGCTTTTGAGGATGGAGTCCGCAGGAAAGCAGAGAGGGCCAAATTGTCTGTGGCATTTGAAAGGGTTCCAGGAGGCAGTGAGAACCAGCATTACTTTTCCCCGCTGGCACCTTTGCTGTGGCAGCAAAAGCTGGACGTTTGTCTTTTTTGCTCCGGAGGCTGCCGAAAGCGAAAACAGGTGCTTTTGAGGATGGAGTCCGCAGGAAAGCAGAGAGGGCCAAATTGTCTGGGGCATTTGAAAGGGTTCCAGGAGGCAGTGAGAACCAGCATTACTTTTCCCCGCTGGCACCTTTGCTGTGGCAGCAAAAGCTGGACGTTTGTCTTTTTTGCTCCGGAGGCTGCCGAAAGCGAAAACAGGTGCTTTTGAGGATGGAGTCCACAGGAAAGCAGAGAGGGCCAAATTGTCTGGGGCATTTGAAAGAGTTCCAGGAGGCAGTGAGAACCAGCATTACTTTTCCCCGCTGGCACCTTTGCTGTGGCAGCAAAAGCTGGACGTTTGTCTTTTTTGCTCCGGACGCTGCCGAAAGCGAAAACAGGTGCTTTTGAGGATGGAGTCCGCAGGAAAGCAGAGAGGGCCAAATTGTCTGTGGCATTTGAAAGGGTTCCAGGAGGCAGTGAGAACCAGCATTACTTTTCCCCGCTGGCACCTTTGCTGTGGCAGCAAAAGCTGGACGTTTGTCTTTTTACCACCGGAGGGCGCCGAAAGTGAAAAAAGGCGCTTTTGAGGATAGAGTCCACAGGAAAGCAGAGAGGGCCAAATTGTCTGTGGCATTTGAAAGAGTTCCAGGAGGCAGTGAGAACCAGCATCACTTTTCCCCGCTGGCACCTTTGCTGTGGCAGCAAAAGCTGGACGTTTTTCTTTTTACCACCGGAGGGCGCCGAAAGTGAAAAAAGGCGCTTTTGAGGATAGAGTCCGCAGGAAAGCAGAGAGGGCCAAATTGTCTGTGGCATTTGAAAGGGTTCCAGGAGGCAGTGAGAACCAGCATTACTTTTCCCCGCTGGCACCTTTGCTGTGGCAGCAAAAGCTGGACGTTTGTCTTTTTTGCTCCGGAGGCTGCCGAAAGCGAAAACAGGTGCTTTTGAGGATGGAGTCCACAGGAAAGCAGAGAGGGCCAAATTGTCTGTGGCATTTGAAAGGGTTCCAGGAGGCAGTGAGAACCAGCATTACTTTTCCCCGCTGGCACCTTTGCTGTGGCAGCAAAAGCTGGACGTTTGTCTTTTTTGCTCCGGAGGTTGCCGAAAGCGAAAACAGGTGCTTTTGAGGATGGAGTCCGCAGGAAAGCAGAGAGGGCCAAATTGTCTGTGGCATTTGAAGGAGTTCCAGGAGGCAGTGAGAACCAGCATTACTTTTCCCTGCTGGCACCTTTGCTGTGGCAGCAAAAGCTGGACGTTTGTCTTTTTTGCTCCGGAGGGCGCCGAAAGGGAAATTAGGTTCTTTTGAGGATGGAGTCCGCAGGAAAGCAGAGAGGGCCAAATTGTCTGTGGCATTTGAAAGGGTTCCAGGAGGCAGTGGGAACCAGCATTACTTTTCCCCGCTGGCACCTTTGCTGTGGCAGCAAAAGCTGGACGTTTGTCTTTTTTGCTCCGGAGGTTCCTGAAAGCGAAAACAGGTGCTTTTGAGGATGGAGTCCGCAGGAAAGCAGAGAGGGCCAAATTGTCTGGGGCATTTGAAGAGGTTCCAGGAGGCAGTGAGAACCAGCATTACTTTTCCCCGCTGGCACCTTTGCTGTGGCAGCAAAAGCTGGACGTTTGTCTTTTTTGCTCCGGAGGCTGCCGAAAGCGAAAACAGGTGCTTTTGAGGATGGAGTCCGCAGGAAAGCAGAGAGGGCCAAATTGTCTGGGGCATTTGAAAGGGTTCCAGGAGGCAGTGAGAACCAGCATTACTTTTCCCCGCTGGCACCTTTGCTGTGGCAGCAAAAGCTGGACGTTTGTCTTTTTTGCTCCGGAGGCTGCCGAAAGCGAAAACAGGTGCTTTTGAGGATGGAGTCCACAGGAAAGCAGAGAGGGCCAAATTGTCTGTGGCATTTGAAAGAGTTCCAGGAGGCAGTGAGAACCAGCATTACTTTTCCCCGCTGGCACCTTTGCTGTGGCAGCAAAAGCTGGACGTTTGTCTTTTTACCACCGGAGGGCGCCGAAAGTGAAAAAAGGCGCTTTTGAGGATAGAGTCCGCAGGAAAGCAGAGAGGGCCAAATTGTCTGTGGCATTTGAAAGGGTTCCAGGAGGCAGTGAGAACCAGCATTACTTTTCCCCGCTGGCACCTTTGCTGTGGCAGCAAAAGCTGGACGTTTGTCTTTTTTGCTCTGGAGGCTGCCGAAAGCGAAAACAGCTGCTTTTGATGATGGAGTCCACAGGAAAGCAGAGAGGGTCAAATTGTCTGGGGCATTTGAAAGGGTTCCAGGAGGCAGTGAGAACCAGCATTACTTTTCCCCGCTGGCACCTTTGCTGTGGCAGCAAAAGCTGGACGTTTGTCTTTTTTGCTCCGGAGGCTGCCGAAAGCGAAAACAGGTGCTTTTGAGGATGGAGTCCACAGGAAAGCAGAGAGGGCCAAATTGTCTGTGGCATTTGAAAGGGTTCCAGGAGGCAGTGAGAACCAGCATTACTTTTCCCCGCTGGCACCTTTGCTGTGGCAGCAAAAGCTGGACGTTTGTCTTTTTTGCTCCGGAGGTTGCCAAAAGCGAAAACAGGTGCTTTTGAGGATGGAGTCCGCAGGAAAGCAGAGAGGGCCAAATTGTCTGTGGCATTTGAAGAGGTTCCAGGAGGCAGTGAGAACCAGCATTACTTTTCCCCGCTGGCACCTTTGCTGTGGCAGCAAAAGCTGGACGTTTGTCTTTTTTGCTCCGGAGGCTGCCGAAAGCGAAAACAGGTGCTTTTGAGGATGGAGTCCACAGGAAAGCAGAGAGGGCCAAATTGTCTGTGGCATTTGAAAGGGTTCCAGGAGGCAGTGAGAACCAGCATTACTTTTCCCCGCTGGCACCTTTGCTGTGGCAGCAAAAGCTGGACGTTTGTCTTTTTTGCTCCAGAAGGCGCCGAAAGGGAAAATAGGTTCTTTTGAGGATGGAGTCCGCAGGAAAGCAGAGAGGGCCAAATTGTCTGTGGCATTTGAAAGGGTTCCAGGAGGCAGTGAGAACCAGCATTACTTTTCCACGCTGGCACCTTTGCTGTGGCAGCAAAAGCTGGACGTTTGTATTTTTTGCAATGGAGGCTGCCGAAAGCGAAAACAGGTGCTTTTGAGGATGGAGTCCGCAGGAAAGCAGAGAGGGCCAAATTGTCTGTGGCATTTGAAAGGGTTCCAGGAGGCAGTGAGAACCAGCATTACTTTTCCCCGCTGGCACCTTTGCTGTGGCAGCAAAAGCTGGACGTTTGTCTTTTTTGCTCCGGAGGCTGCCGAAAGTGAAAACAGGTGCTTTTGAGGATGGAGTCCGCAGGAAAGCAGAGAGGGCCAAATTGTCTGTGGCATTTGAAGAGGTTCCAGGAGGCAGTGAGAACCAGCATTACTTTTCCCCGCTGGTACCTTTGCTGTGGCAGCAAAAGCTGGACGTTTGTCTTTTTTGCTCCGGAGGGCGCCGAAAGCAAAAATAGGTTCTTTTGAGGATGGAGTCCGCAGGAAAGCAGAGAGGGCCAAATTGTCTGTGGCATTTGAAAGGGTTCCAGGAGGCAGTGAGAACCAGCATTACTTTTCCCCGCTGGCACCTTTGCTGTGGCAGCAAAAGCTGGACGTTTGTCTTTTTTGCTCCGGAGGCTGCCGAAAGCGAAAACAGGTGCTTTTGAGGATGGAATCCGCAGGAAAGCAGAGAGGGCCAAATTGTCTGTGGCATTTGAAAGGGTTCCAGGAGGCAGTGAGAACCAGCATTACTTTTCCCCGCTGGCACCTTTGCTGTGGCAGCAAAAGCTGGACGTTTGTCTTTTTTGCTCCGGAGGCTGCCGAAAGCGAAAACAGCTGCTTTTGAGGATGGAGTCCGCAGGAAAGCAGAGAGGAAAAGCATTTGAAAGGGTTCCAGGAGGCAGTGAGAACCAGCATTACTTTTCCCCGCTGGCACCTTTGCTGTGGCAGCAAAAGCTGGACGTTTGTCTTTTTTGCTCCGGAGGGCGCCGAAAGGGAAAACAGGTTCTTTTGCGGATGGAGTCCGCAGGAAAGCAGAGAGGGCCAAATTGTCTGTGGCATTTGAAAGGGTTCCAGGAGGCAGTGAGAACCAGCATTACTTTTCCCCGCTGGCACCTTTGCTGTGGCAGCAAAAGCTGGACGTTTGTCTTTTTTGCTCCGGAGGCTGCCGAAAGCGAAAACAGGTGCTTTTGAGGATGGAGTCCGCAGGAAAGCAGAGAGGGCTAAATTGTCTGGGGCATTTGAAAGGGTTCCAGGAGGCAGTGAGAACCAGCATTACTTTTCCCCGCTGGCACCTTTGCTGTGGCAGCAAAAGCTGGACGTTTGTCTTTTTTGCTCCGGAGGCTGCCGAAAGCGAAAACAGGTGCTTTTGAGGATGGAGTCCACAGGAAAGCAGAGAGGGCCAAATTGTCTGTGGCATTTGAAAGGGTTCCAGGAGGCAGTGAGAACCAGCATTACTTTTCCCCGCTGGCACCTTTGCTGTGGCAGCAAAAGCTGGACGTTTGTCTTTTTTGCTCCGGAGGTTGCCGAAAGCGAAAACAGGTGCTTTTGAGGATGGAGTCCGCAGGAAAGCAGAGAGGGCCAAATTGTCTGTGGCATTTGAAGGAGTTCCAGGAGGCAGTGAGAACCAGCATTACTTTTCCCCGCTGGCACCTTTGCTGTGGCAGCAAAAGCTGGACGTTTGTCTTTTTTGCTCCGGAGGGCGCCGAAAGCAAAAATAGATTCTTTTGAGGATGGAGTCCGCAGGAAAGCAGAGAGGGCCAAATTGTCTGTGGCATTTGAAAGGGTTCCAGGAGGCAGTGAGAACCAGCATTACTTTTCCCGCTGGCACCTTTGCTGTGGCAGCAAAAGCTGGACGTTTGTCTTTTTTGCTCCGGAGGTTCCTGAAAGCGAAAACAGGTGCTTTTGAGGATGGAGTCCGCAGGAAAGCAGAGAGGGCCAAATTGTCTGGGGCATTTGAAGAGGTTCCAGGAGGCAGTGAGAACCAGCATTACTTTTCCCCGCTGGCACCTTTGCTGTGGCAGCAAAAGCTGGACGTTTGTCTTTTTTGCTCCGGAGGCTGCCGAAAGCGAAAACAGGTGCTTTTGAGGATGGAGTCCGCAGGAAAGCAGAGAGGGCCAAATTGTCTGGGGCATTTGAAAGGGTTCCAGGAGGCAGTGAGAACCAGCATTACTTTTCCCCGCTGGCACCTTTGCTGTGGCAGCAAAAGCTGGACGTTTGTCTTTTTTGCTCCGGAGGCTGCCGAAAGCGAAAACAGGTGCTTTTGAGGATGGAGTCCACAGGAAAGCAGAGAGGGCCAAATTGTCCGTGGCATTTGAAAGAGTTCCAGGAGGCAGTGAGAACCAGCATTACTTTTCCCCGCTGGCACCTTTGCTGTGGCAGCAAAAGCTGGACGTTTGTCTTTTTTGCTCCGGACGCTGCCGAAAGCGAAAACAGGTGCTTTTGAGGATGGAGTCCGCAGGAAAGCAGAGAGGGCCAAATTGTCTGGGGCATTTGAAAGGGTTCCAGGAGGCAGTGAGAACCAGCATTACTTTTCCCCGCTGGCACCTTTGCTGTGGCAGCAAAAGCTGGACGTTTGTCTTTTTTGCTCCGGAGGCTGCCGAAAGCGAAAATAGGTGCTTTTGAGGATGGAGTCCGCAGGAAAGCAGAGAGGGCCAAATTGTCTGTGGCATTTGAAAGGGTTCCAGGAGGCAGTGAGAACCAGCATTACTTTTCCCCGCTGGCACCTTTGCTGTGGCAGCAAAAGCTGGACGTTTTTCTTTTTACCACCGAGGGCGCCGAAAGTGAAAACAGGTGCTTTTGAGGATGGAGTCCGCAGGAAAGCAGAGAGGGCCAAATTGTCTGTGGCATTTGAAGAGGTTCCAGGAGGCAGTGAGAACCAGCATTACTTTTCCCCGCTGGTACCTTTGCTGTGGCAGCAAAAGCTGGACGTTTGTCTTTTTTGCTCCGGAGGGCGCCGAAAGCAAAAATAGGTTCTTTTGAGGATGGAGTCCGCAGGAAAGCAGAGAGGGCCAAATTGTCTGTGGCATTTGAAAGGGTTCCAGGAGGCAGTGAGAACCAGCATTACTTTTCCCCGCTGGCACCTTTGCTGTGGCAGCAAAAGCTGGACGTTTGTCTTTTTTGCTCCGGAGGCTGCCGAAAGCGAAAACAGGTGCTTTTGAGGATGGAATCCGCAGGAAAGCAGAGAGGGCCAAATTGTCTGTGGCATTTGAAAGGGTTCCAGGAGGCAGTGAGAACCAGCATTACTTTTCCCCGCTGGCACCTTTGCTGTGGCAGCAAAAGCTGGACGTTTGTCTTTTTTGCTCCGGAGGCTGCCGAAAGCGAAAACAGCTGCTTTTGAGGATGGAGTCCGCAGGAAAGCAGAGAGGAAAAGCATTTGAAAGGGTTCCAGGAGGCAGTGAGAACCAGCATTACTTTTCCCCGCTGGCACCTTTGCTGTGGCAGCAAAAGCTGGACGTTTGTCTTTTTTGCTCCGGAGGGCGCCGAAAGGGAAAACAGGTTCTTTTGAGGATGGAGTCCGCAGGAAAGCAGAGAGGGCCAAATTGTCTGTGGCATTTGAAAGGGTTCCAGGAGGCAGTGAGAACCAGCATTACTTTTCCCCGCTGGCACCTTTGCTGTGGCAGCAAAAGCTGGACGTTTGTCTTTTTTGCTCCGGAGGCTGCCGAAAGCGAAAACAGGTGCTTTTGAGGATGGAGTCCGCAGGAAAGCAGAGAGGGCTAAATTGTCTGGGGCATTTGAAAGGGTTCCAGGAGGCAGTGAGAACCAGCATTACTTTTCCCCGCTGGCACCTTTGCTGTGGCAGCAAAAGCTGGACGTTTGTCTTTTTTGCTCCGGAGGCTGCCGAAAGCGAAAACAGGTGCTTTTGAGGATGGAGTCCACAGGAAAGCAGAGAGGGCCAAATTGTCTGTGGCATTTGAAAGGGTTCCAGGAGGCAGTGAGAACCAGCATTACTTTTCCCCGCTGGCACCTTTGCTGTGGCAGCAAAAGCTGGACGTTTGTCTTTTTTGCTCCGGAGGTTGCCGAAAGCGAAAACAGGTGCTTTTGAGGATGGAGTCCGCAGGAAAGCAGAGAGGGCCAAATTGTCTGTGGCATTTGAAGGAGTTCCAGGAGGCAGTGAGAACCAGCATTACTTTTCCCCGCTGGCACCTTTGCTGTGGCAGCAAAAGCTGGACGTTTGTCTTTTTTGCTCCGGAGGGCGCCGAAAGCAAAAATAGATTCTTTTGAGGATGGAGTCCGCAGGAAAGCAGAGAGGGCCAAATTGTCTGTGGCATTTGAAAGGGTTCCAGGAGGCAGTGAGAACCAGCATTACTTTTCCCCGCTGGCACCTTTGCTGTGGCAGCAAAAGCTGGACGTTTGTCTTTTTTGCTCCGGAGGTTCCTGAAAGCGAAAACAGGTGCTTTTGAGGATGGAGTCCGCAGGAAAGCAGAGAGGGCCAAATTGTCTGGGGCATTTGAAGAGGTTCCAGGAGGCAGTGAGAACCAGCATAACTTTTCCCCGCTGGCACCTTTGCTGTGGCAGCAAAAGCTGGACGTTTGTCTTTTTTGCTCCGGAGGCTGCCGAAAGCGAAAACAGGTGCTTTTGAGGATGGAGTCCGCAGGAAAGCAGAGAGGGCCAAATTGTCTGGGGCATTTGAAAGGGTTCCAGGAGGCAGTGAGAACCAGCATTACTTTTCCCCGCTGGCACCTTTGCTGTGGCAGCAAAAGCTGGACGTTTGTCTTTTTTGCTCCGGAGGCTGCCGAAAGCGAAAACAGGTGCTTTTGAGGATGGAGTCCACAGGAAAGCAGAGAGGGCCAAATTGTCCGTGGCATTTGAAAGAGTTCCAGGAGGCAGTGAGAACCAGCATTACTTTTCCCCGCTGGCACCTTTGCTGTGGCAGCAAAAGCTGGACGTTTGTCTTTTTTGCTCCGGACGCTGCCGAAAGCGAAAACAGGTGCTTTTGAGGATGGAGTCCGCAGGAAAGCAGAGAGGGCCAAATTGTCTGGGGCATTTGAAAGGGTTCCAGGAGGCAGTGAGAACCAGCATTACTTTTCCCCGCTGGCACCTTTGCTGTGGCAGCAAAAGCTGGACGTTTGTCTTTTTTGCTCCGGAGGCTGCCGAAAGCGAAAATAGGTGCTTTTGAGGATGGAGTCCGCAGGAAAGCAGAGAGGGCCAAATTGTCTGTGGCATTTGAAAGGGTTCCAGGAGGCAGTGAGAACCAGCATTACTTTTCCCCGCTGGCACCTTTGCTGTGGCAGCAAAAGCTGGACGTTTTTCTTTTTACCACCGGAGGGCGCCGAAAGTGAAAAAAGGCGCTTTTGAGGATAGAGTCCGCAGGAAAGCAGAGAGGGCCAAATTGTCTGTGGCATTTGAAAGGGTTCCAGGAGGCAGTGAGAACCAGCATTACTTTTCCCCGCTGGCACCTTTGCTGTGGCAGCAAAAGCTGGACGTTTGTCTTTTTTGCTCCGGAGGGCGCCGAAAGGGAAAATAGGTTCTTTTGAGGATGGAGTCCGCAGGAAAGCAGAGAGGGCCAAATTGTCTGTGGCATTTGAAAGGGTTCCAGGAGGCAGTGAGAACCAGCATTACTTTTCCCCGCTGGCACCTTTGCTGTGGCAGCAAAAGCTGGACGTTTGTCTTTTTTGCTCCGGAGGCTGCCGAAAGCGAAAACAGGTGCTTTTGAGGATGGAGTCCGCAGGAAAGCAGAGAGGGCCAAATTGTCTGTGGCATTTGAAAGGGTTCCAGGAGGCAGTGAGAACCAGCATTACTTTTCCCCGCTGGCACCTTTGTTGTGGCAGCAAAAGCTGGACGTTTGTCTTTTTTGCTCCGGAGGCTGGCCGAAAGCGAAAACAGGTGCTTTTGAGGTGAGTCCGCAGGAAAGCAGAGAGGGCCAAATTGTCTGGGGCATTTGAACAGGTTCCAGGAGGCAGTGAGAACCAGCATTACTTTTCCCGCTGGCACCTTTGCTGTGGCAGCAAAAGCTGGACGTTTGTCTTTTTTGCTCCGGACGCTGCCGAAAGCGAAAACAGGTGGCTTTTGAGGATGGAGTCCGCAGGAAAGCAGAGAGGGCCAAATTGTCTGTGGCATTTGAAAGGGTTCCAGGAGGCAGTGAGAACCAGCATCACTTTTCCCCGCTGGCACCTTTGCTGTGGCAGCAAAAGCTGGACGTTTTTCTTTTTACCACCGGAGGGCGCCGAAAGTGAAAAAAGGCGCTTTTGAGGATAGAGTCCGCAGGAAAGCAGAGAGGGCTAAATTGTCTGGGGCATTTGAAAGGGTTTCCAGGAGGCAGTGAGAACCAGCATTACTTTTCCCCGCTGGCACCTTGCTGTGGCAGCAAAAGCTGGACGTTTGTCTTTTTTGCTCCGGAGGCTGCCGAAAGCGAAAACAGGTGCTTTTGAGGATGGAGTCCACAGGAAAGCAGAGAGGGCCAAATTGGTCTGTGGCATTTGAAAGGGTTCCAGGAGGCAGTGAGAACCAGCATTACTTTTCCCCGCTGGCACCTTTGCTGTGGCAGCAAAAGCTGGACGTTTGTCTTTTTTGCTCCGGAGGTTGCCGAAAGCGAAAACAGGTGCTTTTGAGGATGGAGTCCGCAGGAAAGCAGAGAGGGCCAAATTGTCTGTGGCATTTGAAGGAGTTCCAGGAGGCAGTGAGAACCAGCATTACTTTTCCCTGCTGGCACCTTTGCTGTGGCAGCAAAAGCTGGACGTTTTGTCTTTTTTGCTCCGGAGGGCGCCGAAAGCGAAAACAGGTTCTTTTGAGGATGGAGTCCGCAGGAAAGCAGAGAGGGCCAAATTGTCTGTGGCATTTGAAAGGGTTCCAGGAGGCAGTGAGAACCAGCATTACTTTTCCCCGCTGGCACCTTTGCTGTGGCAGCAAAAGCTGGACGTTTGTCTTTTTTGCTCCGGAGGTTCCTGAAAGCGAAAACAGGTGCTTTTGAGGATGGAGTCCGCAGGAAAGCAGAGAGGGCCAAATTGTCTGGGGCATTTGAAGAGGTTCCAGGAGGCAGTGAGAAACCAGCATTACTTTTCCCCGCTGGCACCTTTGCTGTGGCAGCAAAAGCTGGACGTTGTCTTTTTTGCTCCGGAGGCTGCCGAAAGCGAAAACAGGTGCTTTTGAGGATGGAGTCCGCAGGAAAGCAGAGAGGGCCAAATTGTCTGGGGCATTTGAAAGGGTTCCAGGAGGCAGTGAGAACCAGCATTACTTTTCCCCGCTGGCACCTTGCTGTGGCAGCAAAAGCTGGACGTTTGTCTTTTTGCTCCGGAGGCTGCCGAAAGCGAAAACAGGTGCTTTTGAGGATGGAGTCCGCAGGAAAGCAGAGAGGGCCAAATTGTCTGTGGCATTTGAAAGGGTTCCAGGAGGCAGTGAGAACCAGCATTACTTTTCCCCGCTGGCACCTTTGCTGTGGCAGCAAAAGCTGGACGTTTGTCTTTTTTGCTCCGGAGGCTGCCGAAAGCGGAAAACAGGTTCTTTTGAGGATGGAGTCCACAGGAAAGCAGAGAGGGCCAAATTGTCTGTGGCATTTGAAAGGGTTCCAGGAGGCAGTGAGAACCAGCATTACTTTTCCCGCTGGCACCTTTGCTGTGGCAGCAAAAAGCTGGACGTTTGTCTTTTTTGCCTCCGGAGGTTGCCGAAAGCGAAAACAGGTGCTTTTGAGGATGGAGTCCGCAGGAAAGCAGAGAGGGCCAAATTGTCTGTGGCATTTGAAGGAGTTCCAGGAGGCAGTGAGAAACCAGCATTACTTTTCCCTGCTGGCACCTTTGCTGTGGCAGCAAAAGCTGGACGTTTGTCTTTTTTGCTCCGGAGGGCGCCGAAAGCAAAAAATAGATTCTTTGAGGATGGAGTCCGCAGGAAAGCAGAGAGGGCCAAATTGTCTGTGGCATTTGAAAGGGTTCCAGGAGGCAGTGAGAACAGCATTACTTTTCCCCGCTGGCACCTTTGCTGTGGCAGCAAAAGCTGGACGTTTGTCTTTTTTGCTCCGGAGGTTCCTGAAAGCGAAAACAGGTGCTTTTGAGGATGGAGTCCGCAGGAAGCAGAGAGGGCCAAATTGTCTGGGGCATTTGAAGAGGTTCCAGGAGGCAGTGAGAACCAGCATTACTTTTCCCCGCTGGCACCTTTGCTGTGGCAGCAAAAGCTGGACGTTTGTCTTTTTTGCTCCGGAGGCTGCCGAAAGCGAAAACAGGTGCTTTTGAGGATGGGAGTCCGCAGGAAAGCAGAGAGGGCCAAATTGTCTGGGGCATTTGAAAGGGTTCAAGGAGGCAGTGAGAAACCAGCATTACTTTTCCCCGCTGGCACCTTTGCTGTGGCAGCAAAAGCTGGACGTTTGTCTTTTTTGCTCCGGAGGCTGCCGAAAGCGAAAACAGGTGCTTTTGAGGATGGAGTCCACAGGAAAGCAGAGAGGGCCAATTGTCCGTGGCATTTGAAAGAGTTCCAGGAGGCAGTGAGAACCAGCATTACTTTTCCCGCTGGCACCTTTGCTGTGGCAGCAAAAGCTGGACGTTTGTCTTTTTTGCTCCGGAGGGCGCCGAAAGGGAAATAGGTTCTTTTGAGGATGGAGTCCGCAGGAAAGCAGAGAGGGCCAAATTGTCTGTGGCATTTGAAAGGGTTCCAGGAGGCAGTGAGAACCAGCATTACTTTTCCCCGCTGGCACCTTTGCTGTGGCAGCAAAGCTGGACGTTTGTCTTTTTGCTCCGGAGGCTGCCGAAAGCGAAAACAGGTGCTTTTGAGGATGGAGTCCGCAGGAAAGCAGAGAGGGCCAAATTGTCTGTGGCATTTGAAAGGGTTCCAGGAGGCAGTGAGAACCAGCATTACTTTTCCCCGCTGGCACCTTTGTTGTGGCAGCAAAAGCTGGACGTTGTCTTTTTGCTCCGGAGGCTGCCGAAAGCGAAAACAGGTGCTTTTGAGGATGGAGTCCGCAGGAAAGCAGAGAGGGCCAAATTGTCTGGGGCATTTGAACAGGTTCCAGGAGGCAGTGAGAACCAGCATTACTTTTCCCCGCTGGCACCTTTGCTGTGGCAGCAAAAGCTGGACGTTTGTCTTTTTTTGCTCCGGACGCTGCCGAAAGCGAAAACAGGTGCTTTTGAGGATGGAGTCCGCAGGAAAGCAGAGAGGGCCAAATTGTCTGTGGCATTTGAAAGGGTTCCAGGAGGCAGTGAGAACCAGCATCACTTTTCCCCGCTGGCACCTTTGCTGTGGCAGCAAAAGCCTGGACGTTTTTCTTTTTACCACCGGAGGGCGCCGAAGTGAAAAAAGGTGCTTTTGAGGATGGAGTCCGCAGGAAAGCAGAGAGGGGCTAAATTGTCTGGGCATTTGAAAGGGTTTCCAGGAGGCAGTGAGAACCAGCATTACTTTTCCCCGCTGGCACCTTTGCTGTGGCAGCAAAAGCTGGACGTTTGTCTTTTTGCTCCGGAGGCTGCCGAAAGCGAAAACAGGTGCTTTGAGGATGGAGTCCACAGGAAAGCAGAGAGGGCCAAATTGTCTGTGGCATTTGAAAGGGTTCCAGGAGGCAGTGAGAACCAGCATTACTTTTCCCCGCTGGCACCTTTGCTGTGGCAGCAAAAGCTGGACGTTTGTCTTTTTTGCTCCGGAGGTTGCCGAAAGCGAAAACAGGTGCTTTTGAGGATGGAGTCCGCAGGAAAGCAGAGAGGGCCAAATTGTCTGTGGCATTTGAAGGAGTTCCAGGAGGCAGTGAGAACCAGCATTACTTTTCCCTGCTGGCACCTTTGCTGTGGCAGCAAAAGCTGGACGTTTGTCTTTTTTGCTCCGGAGGGCGCCGAAAGCGAAAACAGGTTCTTTTGAGGATGGAGTCCGCAGGAAAGCAGAGAGGGCCAAATTGTCTGTGCATTTGAAAGGGTTCAGGAGGCAGTGAGAACCAGCATTACTTTTCCCCGCTGGCACCTTTGCTGTGGCAGCAAAAGCTGGGACGTTTGTCTTTTTTTGCTCCGGAGGTTCCTGAAGCGAAAACAGGTGCTTTGAGGATGGAGTCCGCAGGAAGCAGAGAGGGCCAATGTCTGGGGCATTTGAAGAGGTTCCAGGAGGCAGTGAGAACCAGCATTACTTTTTCCCCGCTGGCACCTTTGCTGTGGCAGCAAAAGCTGGACGTTTGTCTTTTTTGCTCGGGGCTGCCGAAAGCGAAAACAGGTGCTTTTGAGGATGGAGTCCGCAGGAAAGCAGAGGGCCAAATTGTCTGGGGCATTTGAAAGGGTTCCAGGAGGCAGTGAGAACAGCATTACTTTTCCCCGCTGGCACCTTTGCTGTGGCAGCAAAAGCTGGACGTTTGTCTTTTTTGCTCCGGAGGCTGCCGAAAGCGAAAACAGGTGCTTTTGAGGATGGAGTCCGCAGGAAAGCAGAGAGGGCCAAATTGTCTGTGGCATTTGAAAGAGTTCCAGGAGGCAGTGAGAACCAGCATTACTTTTCCCCGCTGGCACCTTTGCTGTGGCAGCAAAAGCTGGACGTTTGTCTTTTTTGCTCCGGACGCTGCCGAAAGCGAAAACAGGTGCTTTTGAGGATGGAGTCCGCAGGAAAGCAGAGAGGGCCAAATTGTCTGGGGCATTTGAAAGGGTTCCAGGAGGCAGTGAGAACCAGCATTACTTTTCCCCGCTGGCACCTTTGCTGTGGCAGCAAAAGCTGGACGTTTGTCTTTTTTGCTCCGGAGGCTGCCGAAAGCGAAAATAGGTGCTTTTGAGGATGGAGTCCGCAGGAAAGCAGAGAGGGCCAAATTGTCTGTGGCATTTGAAAGGGTTCCAGGAGGCAGTGAGAACCAGCATCACTTTTCCCCGCTGGCACCTTTGCTGTGGCAGCAAAAGCTGGACGATTTTCTTTTTACCACCGGAGGGCGCCGAAAGTGAAAAAAGGCGATTTTGAGGATAGAGTCCACAGGAAAGCAGAGAGGGCCAAATTGTCTGTGGCATTTGAAAGGGTTCCAGGAGGCAGTGAGAACCAGCATTACTTTTCCCCGCTGGCACCTTTGCTGTGGCAGCAAAAGCTGGACGTTTGTCTTTTTTGCTCCGGAGGCTGCCGAAAGCGAAAACAGGTGCTTTTGAGGATGGAGTCCACAGGAAAGCAGAGAGGGCCAAATTGTCTGTGGCATTTGAAAGGGTTCCAGGAGGCAGTGAGAACCAGCATTACTTTTCCCCGCTGGCACCTTTGCTGTGGCAGCAAAAGCTGGACGTTTGTCTTTTTTGCTCCGGAGGTTGCCGAAAGCGAAAACAGGTGCTTTTGAGGATGGAGTCCGCAGGAAAGCAGAGAGGGCCAAATTGTCTGTGGCATTTGAAGGAGTTCCAGGAGGCAGTGAGAACCAGCATTACTTTTCCCTGCTGGCACCTTTGCTGTGGCAGCAAAAGCTGGACGTTTGTCTTTTTTGCTCCGGAGGGCGCCGAAAGGGAAATTAGGTTCTTTTGAGGATGGAGTCCGCAGGAAAGCAGAGAGGGCCAAATTGTCTGGGGCATTTGAAAGGGTTCCAGGAGGCAGTGAGAACCAGCATTACTTTTCCCCGCTGGCACCTTTGCTGTGGCAGCAAAAGCTGGACGTTTGTCTTTTTTGCTCCGGAGGCTGCCGAAAGCGAAAACAGGTGCTTTTGAGGATGGAGTCCGCAGGAAAGCAGAGAGGGCCAAATTGTCTGGGGCATTTGAAGAGGTTCCAGGAGGCAGTGAGAACCAGCATTACTTTTCCCCGCTGGCACCTTTGCTGTGGCAGCAAAAGCTGGACGTTTGTCTTTTTTGCTCCGGAGGCTGCAGAAAGCGAAAACAGGTGCTTTTGAGGATGGAGTCCACAGGAAAGCAGAGAGGGCCAAATTGTCTGGGGCATTTGAAAGGGTTCCAGGAGGCAGTGAGAACCAGCATTACTTTTCCCCGCTGGCACCTTTGCTGTGGCAGCAAAAGCTGGACGTTTGTCTTTTTTGCTCCAGAAGGCGCCGAAAGGGAAAATAGGTTCTTTTGAGGATGGAGTCCGCAGGAAAGCAGAGAGGGCCAAATTGTCTGTGGCATTTGAAAGGGTTCCAGGAGGCAGTGAGAACCAGCATTACTTTTCCACGCTGGCACCTTTGCTGTGGCAGCAAAAGCTGGACGTTTGTATTTTTTGCAATGGAGGCTGCCGAAAGCGAAAACAGGTGCTTTTGAGGATGGAGTCCGCAGGAAAGCAGAGAGGGCCAAATTGTCTGTGGCATTTGAAAGGGTTCCAGGAGGCAGTGAGAACCAGCATTACTTTTCCCCGCTGGCACCTTTGCTGTGGCAGCAAAAGCTGGACGTTTGTCTTTTTTGCTCCGGAGGCTGCCGAAAGTGAAAACAGGTGCTTTTGAGGATGGAGTCCGCAGGAAAGCAGAGAGGGCCAAATTGTCTGTGGCATTTGAAGAGGTTCCAGGAGGCAGTGAGAACCAGCATTACTTTTCCCCCTGGTACCTTTGCTGTGGCAGCAAAAGCTGGACGTTTGTCTTTTTTGCTCCGGAGGGCGCCGAAAGCAAAAATAGGTTCTTTTGAGGATGGAGTCCGCAGGAAAGCAGAGAGGGCCAAATTGTCTGTGGCATTTGAAAGGGTTCCAGGAGGCAGTGAGAACCAGCATTACTTTTCCCCGCTGGCACCTTTGCTGTGGCAGCAAAAGCTGGACGTTTGTCTTTTTTGCTCCGGAGGCTGCCGAAAGCGAAAACAGGTGCTTTTGAGGATGGAATCCGCAGGAAAGCAGAGAGGGCCAAATTGTCTGTGGCATTTGAAAGGGTTCCAGGAGGCAGTGAGAACCAGCATCACTTTTCCCCGCTGGCACCTTTGCTGTGGCAGCAAAAGCTGGACGTTTGTCTTTTTTGCTCCGGAGGCTGCCGAAAGCGAAAACAGCTGCTTTTGAGGATGGAGTCCGCAGGAAAGCAGAGAGGAAAAGCATTTGAAAGGGTTCCAGGAGGCAGTGAGAACCAGCATTACTTTTCCCCGCTGGCACCTTTGTTGTGGCAGCAAAAGCTGGACGTTTGTCTTTTTTGCTCCGGAGGCTGCCGAAAGCGAAAACAGGTGCTTTTGAGGATGGAGTCCACAGGAAAGCAGAGAGGGCCAAATTGTCTGTGGCATTTGAAAGAGTTCCAGGAGGCAGTGAGAACCAGCATTACTTTTCCCCGCTGGCACCTTTGCTGTGGCAGCAAAAGCTGGACGTTTGTCTTTTTTGCTCCGGAGGCTGCCGAAAGTGAAAACAGGTGCTTTTGAGGATGGAGTCCGCAGGAAAGCAGAGAGGGCCAAATTGTCTGGGGCATTTGAAAGGGTTCCAGGAGGCAGTGAGAACCAGCATTACTTTTCCCCGCTGGCACCTTTGCTGTGGCAGCAAAAGCTGGACGTTTGTCTTTTTTGCTCCGGAGGCTGCCGAAAGCGAAAACAGGTGCTTTTGAGGATGGAGTCCACAGGAAAGCAGAGAGGGCCAAATTGTCTGTGGCATTTGAAAGAGTTCCAGGAGGCAGTGAGAACCAGCATTACTTTTCCCCGCTGGCACCTTTGCTGTGGCAGCAAAAGCTGGACGTTTGTCTTTTTTGCTCCGGAGGCTGCCGAAAGCGAAAACAGGTGCTTTTGAGGATGGAGTCCGCAGGAAAGCAGAGAGGGCCAATATGTCTGGGTCATTTGAAAGGGTTCCAGGAGGCAGTGAGAACCAGCATTACTTTTCCCCGCTGGCACATTTGCTGTGGCAGCAAAAGCTGGACGTTTGTCTTTTTTGATCCGGAGGCTGCCGAAAGCGAAAATAGGTGCTTTTGAGGATGGAGTCCACAGGAAAGCAGAGAGGGCTAAATTGTCTGGGGCATTTGAAAGGGTTCCAGGAGGCAGTGAGAACCAGCATCACTTTTCCCCGCTGGCACCTTTGCTGTGGCAGCAAAAGCTGGACGTTTGTCTTTTTACAACCGGAGGGCGCCGAAAGTGAAAAAAGGCGCTTTTGAGGATAGAGTCCGCAGGAAAGCAGAGAGGGCCAAATTGTCTGGGGCATTTGAAAGGGTTCCAGGAGGCAGTGAGAACCAGCATTACTTTTCCCCGCTGGCACCTTTGCTGTGGCAGCAAAAGCTGGACGTTTGTCTTTTTTGCTCCGGAGGCTGCCGAAAGCGAAAACAGGTGCTTTTGAGGATGGAGTCCGCAGGAAAGCAGAGAGGGCCAAATTGTCTGTGGCATTTGAAAGGGTTCCAGGAGGCAGTGAGAACCAGCATTACTTTTCCCCGCTGGCACCTTTGTTGTGGCAGCAAAAGCTGGACGTTTGTCTTTTTTGCTCCGGAGGCTGCCGAAAGCGAAAATAGGTGCTTTTGAGGATGGAGTCCGCAGGAAAGCAGAGAGGGCCAAATTGTCTGGGGCATTTGAACAGGTTCCAGGAGGCAGTGAGAACCAGCATTACTTTTCCCCGCTGGCACCTTTGCTGTGGCAGCAAAAGCTGGACGTTTGTCTTTTTTGCTCCGGACGCTGCCGAAAGCGAAAACAGGTGCTTTTGAGGATGGAGTCCGCAGGAAAGCAGAGAGGGCCAAATTGTCTGGGGCATTTGAAAGGGTTCCAGGAGGCAGTGAGAACCAGCATCACTTTTCCCCGCTGGCACCTTTGCTGTGGCAGCAAAAGCTGGACGTTTGTCTTTTTACCACCGGAGGGCGCCGAAAGTGAAAAAAGGCGCTTTTGAGGATAGAGTCCGCAGGAAAGCAGAGAGGGCTAAATTGTCTGGGGCATTTGAAAGGGTTCCAGGAGGCAGTGAGAACCAGCATTACTTTTCCCCGCTGGCACCTTTGCTGTGGCAGCAAAAGCTGGACGTTTGTCTTTTTTGCTCCGGAGGCTGCCGAAAGCGAAAACAGGTGCTTTTGAGGATGGAGTCCACAGGAAAGCAGAGAGGGCCAAATTGTCTGTGGCATTTGAAAGGGTTCCAGGAGGCAGTGAGAACCAGCATTACTTTTCCCCGCTGGCACCTTTGCTGTGGCAGCAAAAGCTGGACGTTTGTCTTTTATGCTCCGGAGGCTGCCGAAAGCGAAAACAGGTGCTTTTGAGGATGGAGTCCGCAGGAAAGCAGAGAGGGCCAAATTGTCTGTGGCATTTGAAGGAGTTCCAGGAGGCAGTGAGAACCAGCATTACTTTTCCCTGCTGGCACCTTTGCTGTGGCAGCAAAAGCTGGACGTTTGTCTTTTTTGCTCCGGAGGGCGCCGAAAGCAAAAATAGGTTCTTTTGAGGATGGAGTCCGCAGGAAAGCAGAGAGGGCCAAATTGTCTGTGGCATTTGAAAGGGTTCCAGGAGGCAGTGAGAACCAGCATTACTTTTCCCCGCTGGCACCTTTGCTGTGGCAGCAAAAGCTGGACGTTTGTCTTTTTTGCTCCGGAGGTTCCTGAAAGCGAAAACAGGTGCTTTTGAGGATGGAGTCCGCAGGAAAGCAGAGAGGGCCAAATTGTCTGGGGCATTTGAAGAGGTTCCAGGAGGCAGTGAGAACCAGCATTACTTTTCCCCGCTGGCACCTTTGCTGTGGCAGCAAAAGCTGGACGTTTGTCTTTTTTGCTCCGGAGGCTGCCGAAAGCGAAAACAGGTGCTTTTGAGGATGGAGTCCGCAGGAAAGCAGAGAGGGCCAAATTGTCTGGGGCATTTGAAAGGGTTCCAGGAGGCAGTGAGAACCAGCATTACTTTTCCCCGCTGGCACCTTTGCTGTGGCAGCAAAAGCTGGACGTTTGTCTTTTTTGCTCCGGAGGCTGCCGAAAGCGAAAACAGGTGCTTTTGAGGATGGAGTCCACAGGAAAGCAGAGAGGGCCAAATTTTCCGTGGCATTTGAAAGAGTTCCAGGAGGCAGTGAGAACCAGCATTACTTTTCCCCGCTGGCACCTTTGCTGTGGCAGCAAAAGCTGGACGTTTGTCTTTTTTGCTCCGGACGCTGCCGAAAGCGAAAACAGGTGCTTTTGAGGATGGAGTCCGCAGGAAAGCAGAGAGGGCCAAATTGTCTGGGGCATTTGAAAGGGTTCCAGGAGGCAGTGAGAACCAGCATTACTTTTCCCCGCTGGCACCTTTGCTGTGGCAGCAAAAGCTGGACATTTGTCTTTTTTGCTCCGGAGGCTGCCGAAAGCGAAAACAGGTGCTTTTGAGGATGGAGTCCGCAGGAAAGCAGAGAGGGCCAAATTGTCTGTGGCATTTGAAAGGGTTCCAGGAGGCAGTGAGAACCAGCATTACTTTTTCCCGCTGGCACCTTTGCTGTGGCAGCAAAAGCTGGATGTTTGTCTTTTTACCACCGGAGGGCGCCGAAAGTGAAAAAAGGCGCTTTTGAGGATAGAGTCCGCAGGAAAGCAGAGAGGGCCAAATTGTCTGTGGCATTTGAAAGGGTTCCAGGAGGCAGTGAGAACCAGCATTACTTTTCCCCGCTGGCACCTTTGCTGTGGCAGCAAAAGCTGGACGTTTGTCTTTTTTGCTCCGGAGGGCGCCGAAAGGGAAAATAGGTTCTTTTGAGGATGGAGTCCGCAGGAAAGCAGAGAGGGCCAAATTGTCTGTGGCATTTGAAAGGGTTCCAGGAGGCAGTGAGAACCAGCATTACTTTTCCCCGCTGGCACCTTTGCTGTGGCAGCAAAAGCTGGACGTTTGTCTTTTTTGCTCCGGAGGCTGCCGAAAGCGAAAACAGGTGCTTTTGAGGATGGAGTCCGCAGGAAAGCAGAGAGGGCCAAATTGTCTGTGGCATTTGAAAGGGTTCCAGGAGGCAGTGAGAACCAGCATTACTTTTCCCCGCTGGCACCTTTGTTGTGGCAGCAAAAGCTGGACGTTTGTCTTTTTTGCTCCGGAGGCTGCCGAAAGCGAAAACAGGTGCTTTTGAGGATGGAGTCCACAGGAAAGCAGAGAGGGCCAAATTGTCTGTGGCATTTGAAAGAGTTCCAGGAGGCAGTGAGAACCAGCATTACTTTTCCCCGCTGGCACCTTTGCTGTGGCAGCAAAAGCTGGACGTTTGTCTTTTTTGCTCCGGAGGCTGCCGAAAGCGAAAACAGGTGCTTTTGAGGATGGAGTCCGCAGGAAAGCAGAGAGGGCCAAATTGTCTGGGGCATTTGAAAGGGTTCCAGGAGGCAGTGAGAACCAGCATTACTTTTCCCCGCTGGCACCTTTGCTGTGGCAGCAAAAGCTGGACGTTTGTCTTTTTTGCTCCGGAGGCTGCCGAAAGCGAAAACAGGTGCTTTTGAGGATGGAGTCCACAGGAAAGCAGAGAGGGCCAAATTGTCTGTGGCATTTGAAAGAGTTCCAGGAGGCAGTGAGAACCAGCATTACTTTTCCCCGCTGGCACCTTTGCTGTGGCAGCAAAAGCTGGACGTTTGTCTTTTTACCACCGGAGGGCGCCGAAAGTGAAAAAAGGCGCTTTTGAGGATAGAGTCCGCAGGAAAGCAGAGAGGGCCAAATTGTCTGTGGCATTTGAAAGGGTTCCAGGAGGCAGTGAGAACCAGCATTACTTTTCCCCGCTGGCACCTTTGCTGTGGCAGCAAAAGCTGGACGTTTGTCTTTTTTGCTCTGGAGGCTGCCGAAAGCGAAAACAGCTGCTTTTGATGATGGAGTCCACAGGAAAGCAGAGAGGGCCAAATTGTCTGTGGCATTTGAAAGGGTTCCAGGAGGCAGTGAGAACCAGCATTACTTTTCCCCGCTGGCACCTTTGCTGTGGCAGCAAAAGCTGGACGTTTGTCTTTTTTGCTCCGGAGGCTGCCGAAAGCGAAAACAGGTGCTTTTGAGGATGGAGTCCACAGGAAAGCAGAGAGGGCCAAATTGTCTGTGGCATTTGAAAGGGTTCCAGGAGGCAGTGAGAACCAGCATTACTTTTCCCCGCTGGCACCTTTGCTGTGGCAGCAAAAGCTGGACGTTTGTCTTTTTTGCTCCGGAGGTTGCCAAAAGCGAAAACAGGTGCTTTTGAGGATGGAGTCCGCAGGAAAGCAGAGAGGGCCAAATTGTCTGGGGCATTTGAAGAGGTTCCAGGAGGCAGTGAGAACCAGCATTACTTTTCCCCGCTGGCACCTTTGCTGTGGCAGCAAAAGCTGGACGTTTGTCTTTTTTGCTCCGGAGGCTGCCGAAAGCGAAAACAGGTGCTTTTGACGATGGAGTCCACAGGAAAGCAGAGAGGGCCAAATTGTCTGGGGCATTTGAAAGGGTTCCAGGAGGCAGTGAGAACCAGCATTACTTTTCCCCGCTGGCACCTTTGCTGTGGCAGCAAAAGCTGGACGTTTGTCTTTTTTGCTCCAGAAGGCGCCGAAAGGGAAAATAGGTTCTTTTGAGGATGGAGTCCGCAGGAAAGCAGAGAGGGCCAAATTGTCTGTGGCATTTGAAAGGGTTCCAGGAGGCAGTGAGAACCAGCATTACTTTTCCACGCTGGCACCTTTGCTGTGGCAGCAAAAGCTGGACGTTTGTATTTTTTGCAATGGAGGCTGCCGAAAGCGAAAACAGGTGCTTTTGAGGATGGAGTCCGCAGGAAAGCAGAGAGGGCCAAATTGTCTGTGGCATTTGAAAGGGTTCCAGGAGGCAGTGAGAACCAGCATTACTTTTCCCCGCTGGCACCTTTGCTGTGGCAGCAAAAGCTGGACGTTTGTCTTTTTTGCTCCGGAGGCTGCCGAAAGTGAAAACAGGTGCTTTTGAGGATAGAGTGCGCAGGAAAGCAGAGAGGGCCAAATTGTCTGTGGCATTTGAAGAGGTTCCAGGAGGCAGTGAGAACCAGCATTACTTTTCCCCGCTGGTACCTTTGCTGTGGCAGCAAAAGCTGGACGTTTGTCTTTTTTGCTCCGGAGGGCGCCGAAAGCAAAAATAGGTTCTTTTGAGGATGGAGTCCGCAGGAAAGCAGAGAGGGCCAAATAGTCTGTGGCATTTGAAAGGGTTCCAGGAGGCAGTGAGAACCAGCATTACTTTTCCCCGCTGGCACCTTTGCTGTGGCAGCAAAAGCTGGACGTTTGTCTTTTTTGCTCCGGAGGCTGCCGAAAGCGAAAACAGGTGCTTTTGAGGATGGAATCCGCAGGAAAGCAGAGAGGGCCAAATTGTCTGTGGCATTTGAAAGGGTTCCAGGAGGCAGTGAGAACCAGCATTACTTTTCCCCGCTGGCACCTTTTCTGTGGCAGCAAAAGCTGGACGTTTGTCTTTTTTGCTCCGGAGGCTGCCGAAAGCGAAAACAGCTGCTTTTGAGGATGGAGTCCGCAGGAAAGCAGAGAGGAAAAGCATTTGAAAGGGTTCCAGGAGGCAGTGAGAACCAGCATTACTTTTCCCCGCTGGCACCTTTGCTGTGGCAGCAAAAGCTGGACGTTTGTCTTTTTTGCTCCGGAGGGCGCCGAAAGGGAAAATAGGTTCTTTTGAGGATGGAGTCCGCAGGAAAGCAGAGAGGGCCAAATTGTCTGTGGCATTTGAAAGGGTTCCAGGAGGCAGTGAGAACCAGCATTACGTTTCCCCGCTGGCACCTTTGCTGTGGCAGCAAAAGCTGGACGTTTGTCTTTTTTGCTCCGGAGGCTGCCGAAAGCGAAAACAGGTGCTTTTGAGGATGGAGTCCACAGGAAAGCAGAGAGGGCCAAATTGTCTGTGGCATTTGAAAGGGTTCCAGGAGGCAGTGAGAACCAGCATTACTTTTCCCCGCTGGCACCTTTGCTGTGGCAGCAAAAGCTGGACGTTTGTCTTTTTTGCTCCGGACGCTGCCGAAAGCGAAAACAGGTGCTTTTGAGGATGGAGTCCGCAGGAAAGCAGAGAGGGCTAAATTGTCTGGGGCATTTGAAAGGGTTCCAGGAGGCAGTGAGAACCAGCATTACTTTTCCCCGCTGGCACCTTTGCTGTGGCAGCAAAAGCTGGACGTTTGTCTTTTTTGCTCCGGAGGTTGCCGAAAGCGAAAACAGGTGCTTTTGAGGATGGAGTCCACAGGAAAGCAGAGAGGGCCAAATTGTCTGTGGCATTTGAAAGGGTTCCAGGAGGCAGTGAGAACCAGCATTACTTTTCCCCGCTGGCACCTTTGCTGTGGCAGCAAAAGCTGGACGTTTGTCTTTTTTGCTCCGGAGGTTGCCGAAAGCGAAAACAGGTGCTTTTGAGGATGGAGTCCGCAGGAAAGCAGAGAGGGCCAAATTGTCTGTGGCATTTGAAGGAGTTCCAGGAGGCAGTGAGAACCAGCATTACTTTTCCCCGCTGGCACCTTTGCCGTGGCAGCAAAAGCTGGACGTTTGTCTTTTTTGCTCCGGAGGTTCCTGAAAGCGAAAACAGGTGCTTTTGAGGATGGAGTCCGCAGGAAAGCAGAGAGGGCCAAATTGTCTGGGGCATTTGAAGAGGTTCCAGGAGGCAGTGAGAACCAGCATTACTTTTCCCCGCTGGCACCTTTGCTGTGGCAGCAAAAGCTGGACGTTTGTCTTTTTTGCTCCGGAGGCTGCCGAAAGCGAAAACAGGTGCTTTTGAGGATGGAGTCCGCAGGAAAGCAGAGAGGGCCAAATTGTCTGGGGCATTTGAAAGGGTTCCAGGAGGCAGTGAGAACCAGCATTACTTTTCCCCGCTGGCACCTTTGCTGTGGCAGCAAAAGCTGGACGTTTGTCTTTTTTGCTCCGGAGGCTGCCGAAAGCGAAAACAGGTGCTTTTGAGGATGGAGTCCACAGGAAAGCAGAGAGGGCCAAATTGTCCGTGGCATTTGAAAGAGTTCCAGGAGGCAGTGAGAACCAGCATTACTTTTCCCCGCTGGCACCTTTGCTGTGGCAGCAAAAGCTGGACGTTTGTCTTTTTTGCTCCGGACGCTGCCGAAAGCGAAAACAGGTGCTTTTGAGGATGGAGTCCGCAGGAAAGCAGAGAGGGCCAAATTGTCTGTGGCATTTGAAAGGGTTCCAGGAGGCAGTGAGAACCAGCATTACTTTTCCCCGCTGGCACCTTTGCTGTGGCAGCAAAAGCTGGACGTTTGTCTTTTTTGCTCCGGAGGCTGCCGAAAGCGAAAATAGGTGCTTTTGAGGATGGAGTCCGCAGGAAAGCAGAGAGGGCCAAATTGTCTGTGGCATTTGAAAGGGTTCCAGGAGGCAGTGAGAACCAGCATTACTTTTCCCCGCTGGCACCTTTGCTGTGGCAGCAAAAGCTGGACGTTTGTCTTTTTACCACCGGAGGGCGCCGAAAGTGAAAAAAGGCGCTTTTGAGGATAGAGTCCGCAGGAAAGCAGAGAGGGCCAAATTGTCTGTGGCATTTGAAAGGGTTCCAGGAGGCAGTGAGAACCAGCATTACTTTTCCCCGCTGGCACCTTTGCTGTGGCAGCAAAAGCTGGACGTTTGTCTTTTTTGCTCCGGAGGGCGCCGAAAGGGAAAATAGGTTCTTTTGAGGATGGAGTCCGCAGGAAAGCAGAGAGGGCCAAATTGTCTGTGGCATTTGAAAGGGTTCCAGGAGGCAGTGAGAACCAGCATTACTTTTCCCCGCTGGCACCTTTGTTGTGGCAGCAAAAGCTGGACGTTTGTCTTTTTTGCTCCGGAGGCTGCCGAAAGCGAAAACAGGTGCTTTTGAGGATGGAGTCCGCAGGAAAGCAGAGAGGGCCAAATTGTCTGGAGCATTTGAACAGGTTCCAGGAGGCAGTGAGAACCAGCATTACTTTTCCCCGCTGGCACCTTTGCTGTGGCAGCAAAAGCTGGACGTTTGTCTTTTTTGCTCCGGAGGCTGCCGAAAGCGAAAACAGGTGCTTTTGAGGATGGAGTCCGCAGGAAAGCAGAGAGGGCCAAATTGTCTGGGGCATTTGAAAGGGTTCCAGGAGGCAGTGAGAACCAGCATTACTTTTCCCCGCTGGCACCTTTGCTGTGGCAGCAAAAGCTGGACGTTTGTCTTTTTTGCTCCGGAGGCTGCCGAAAGCGAAAACAGGTGCTTTTGAGGATGGAGTCCACAGGAAAGCAGAGAGGGCCAAATTGTCTGGGGCATTTGAAAGAGTTCCAGGAGGCAGTGAGAACCAGCATTACTTTTCCCCGCTGGCACCTTTGCTGTGGCAGCAAAAGCTGGACGTTTGTCTTTTTTGCTCCGGACGCTGCCGAAAGCGAAAACAGGTGCTTTTGAGGATGGAGTCCGCAGGAAAGCAGAGAGGGCCAAATTGTCTGTGGCATTTGAAAGGGTTCCAGGAGGCAGTGAGAACCAGCATTACTTTTCCCCGCTGGCACCTTTGCTGTGGCAGCAAAAGCTGGACGTTTGTCTTTTTACCACCGGAGGGCGCCGAAAGTGAAAAAAGGCGCTTTTGAAGATAGAGTCCACAGGAAAGCAGAGAGGGCCAAATTGTCTGTGGCATTTGAAAGAGTTCCAGGAGGCAGTGAGAACCAGCATCACTTTTCCCCGCTGGCACCTTTGCTGTGGCAGCAAAAGCTGGACGTTTTTCTTTTTACCACCGGAGGGCGCCGAAAGTGAAAAAAGGCGCTTTTGAGGATAGAGTCCGCAGGAAAGCAGAGAGGGCAAAATTGTCTGTGGCATTTGAAAGGGTTCCAGGAGGCAGTGAGAACCAGCATTACTTTTCCCCACTGGCACCTTTGCTGTGGCAGCAAAAGCTGGACGTTTGTCTTTTTTGCTCCGGAGGCTGCCGAAAGCGAAAACAGGTGCTTTTGAGGATGGAGTCCACAGGAAAGCAGAGAGGGCCAAATTGTCTGTGGCATTTGAAAGGGTTCCAGGAGGCAGTGAGAACCAGCATTACTTTTCCCCGCTGGCACCTTTGCTGTGGCAGCAAAAGCTGGACGTTTGTCTTTTTTGCTCCGGAGGTTGCCGAAAGCGAAAACAGGTGCTTTTGAGGATGGAGTCCGCAGGAAAGCAGAGAGGGCCAAATTGTCTGTGGCATTTGAAGGAGTTCCAGGAGGCAGTGAGAACCAGCATTACTTTTCCCTGCTGGCACCTTTGCTGTGGCAGCAAAAGCTGGACGTTTGTCTTTTTTGCTCCGGAGGGCGCCGAAAGGGAAATTAGGTTCTTTTGAGGATGGAGTCCGCAGGAAAGCAGAGAGGGCCAAATTGTCTGTGGCATTTGAAAGGGTTCCAGGAGGCAGTGGGAACCAGCATTACTTTTCCCCGCTGGCACCTTTGCTGTGGCAGCAAAAGCTGGACGTTTGTCTTTTTTGCTCCGGAGGTTCCTGAAAGCGAAAACAGGTGCTTTTGAGGATGGAGTCCGCAGGAAAGCAGAGAGGGCCAAATTGTCTGTGGCATTTGAAAGGGTTCCAGGAGGCAGTGAGAACCAGCATTACTTTTCCCCGCTGGCACCTTTGCTGTGGCAGCAAAAGCTGGACGTTTGTCTTTTTTGCTCCGGAGGCTGCCGAAAGCGAAAACAGGTGCTTTTGAGGATGGAGTCCGCAGGAAAGCAGAGAGGGCCAAATTGTCTGGGGCATTTGAAAGGGTTCCAGGAGGCAGTGAGAACCAGCATTACTTTTCCCCGCTGGCACCTTTGCTGTGGCAGCAAAAGCTGGACGTTTGTCTTTTTTGCTCCGGAGGCTGCCGAAAGCGAAAACAGGTGCTTTTGAGGATGGAGTCCACAGGAAAGCAGAGAGGGCCAAATTGTCTGTGGCATTTGAAAGAGTTCCAGGAGGCAGTGAGAACCAGCATTACTTTTCCCCGCTGGCACCTTTGCTGTGGCAGCAAAAGCTGGACGTTTGTCTTTTTACCACCGGAGGGCGCCGAAAGTGAAAAAAGGCGCTTTTGAGGATAGAGTCCGCAGGAAAGCAGAGAGGGCCAAATTGTCTGTGGCATTTGAAAGGGTTCCAGGAGGCAGTGAGAACCAGCATTACTTTTCCCCGCTGGCACCTTTGCTGTGGCAGCAAAAGCTGGACGTTTGTCTTTTTTGCTCTGGAGGCTGCCGAAAGCGAAAACAGCTGCTTTTGATGATGGAGTCCACAGGAAAGCAGAGAGGGTCAAATTGTCTGGGGCATTTGAAAGGGTTCCAGGAGGCAGTGAGAACCAGCATTACTTTTCCCCACTGGCACCTTTGCTGTGGCAGCAAAAGCTGGACGTTTGTCTTTTTTGCTCCGGAGGCTGCCGAAAGCGAAAACAGGTGCTTTTGAGGATGGAGTCCACAGGAAAGCAGAGAGGGCCAAATTGTCTGTGGCATTTGAAAGGGTTCCAGGAGGCAGTGAGAACCAGCATTACTTTTCCCCGCTGGCACCTTTGCTGTGGCAGCAAAAGCTGGACGTTTGTCTTTTTTGCTCCGGAGGTTGCCAAAAGCGAAAACAGGTGCTTTTGAGGATGGAGTCCGCAGGAAAGCAGAGAGGGCCAAATTGTCTGTGGCATTTGAAGAGGTTCCAGGAGGCAGTGAGAACCAGCATTACTTTTCCCCGCTGGCACCTTTGCTGTGGCAGCAAAAGCTGGACGTTTGTCTTTTTTGCTCCGGAGGCTGCCGAAAGCGAAAACAGGTGCTTTTGAGGATGGAGTCCACAGGAAAGCAGAGAGGGCCAAATTGTCTGTGGCATTTGAAAGGGTTCCAGGAGGCAGTGAGAACCAGCATTACTTTTCCCCGCTGGCACCTTTGCTGTGGCAGCAAAAGCTGGACGTTTGTCTTTTTTGCTCCAGAAGGCGCCGAAAGGGAAAATAGGTTCTTTTGAGGATGGAGTCCGCAGGAAAGCAGAGAGGGCCAAATTGTCTGGGGCATTTGAAAGGGTTCCAGGAGGCAGTGAGAACCAGCATTACTTTTCCACGCTGGCACCTTTGCTGTGGCAGCAAAAGCTGGACGTTTGTATTTTTTGCAATGGAGGCTGCCGAAAGCGAAAACAGGTGCTTTTGAGGATGGAGTCCGCAGGAAAGCAGAGAGGGCCAAATTGTCTGTGGCATTTGAAAGGGTTCCAGGAGGCAGTGAGAACCAGCATTACTTTTCCCCGCTGGCACCTTTGCTGTGGCAGCAAAAGCTGGACGTTTGTCTTTTTTGCTCCGGAGGCTGCCGAAAGTGAAAACAGGTGCTTTTGAGGATGGAGTCCGCAGGAAAGCAGAGAGGGCCAAATTGTCTGTGGCATTTGAAGAGGTTCCAGGAGGCAGTGAGAACCAGCATTACTTTTCCCCGCTGGTACCTTTGCTGTGGCAGCAAAAGCTGGACGTTTGTCTTTTTTGCTCCGGAGGGCGCCGAAAGCAAAAATAGGTTCTTTTGAGGATGGAGTCCGCAGGAAAGCAGAGAGGGCCAAATTGTCTGTGGCATTTGAAAGGGTTCCAGGAGGCAGTGAGAACCAGCATTACTTTTCCCCGCTGGCACCTTTGCTGTGGCAGCAAAAGCTGGACGTTTGTCTTTTTTGCTCCGGAGGCTGCCGAAAGCGAAAACAGGTGCTTTTGAGGATGGAATCCGCAGGAAAGCAGAGAGGGCCAAATTGTCTGTGGCATTTGAAAGGGTTCCAGGAGGCAGTGAGAACCAGCATTACTTTTCCCCGCTGGCACCTTTGCTGTGGCAGCAAAAGCTGGACGTTTGTCTTTTTTGCTCCGGAGGCTGCCGAAAGCGAAAACAGCTGCTTTTGAGGATGGAGTCCGCAGGAAAGCAGAGAGGAAAAGCATTTGAAAGGGTTCCAGGAGGCAGTGAGAACCAGCATTACTTTTCCCCGCTGGCACCTTTGCTGTGGCAGCAAAAGCTGGACGTTTGTCTTTTTTGCTCCGGAGGGCGCCGAAAGGGAAAACAGGTTCTTTTGAGGATGGAGTCCGCAGGAAAGCAGAGAGGGCCAAATTGTCTGTGGCATTTGAAAGGGTTCCAGGAGGCAGTGAGAACCAGCATTACTTTTCCCCGCCGGCACCTTTGCTGTGGCAGCAAAAGCTGGACGTTTGTCTTTTTTGCTCCGGAGGCTGCCGAAAGCGAAAACAGGTGCTTTTGAGGATGGAGTCCGCAGGAAAGCAGAGAGGGCTAAATTGTCTGGGGCATTTGAAAGGGTTCCAGGAGGCAGTGAGAACCAGCATTACTTTTCCCCGCTGGCACCTTTGCTGTGGCAGCAAAAGCTGGACGTTTGTCTTTTTTGCTCCGGAGGCTGCCGAAAGCGAAAACAGGTGCTTTTGAGGATGGAGTCCACAGGAAAGCAGAGAGGGCCAAATTGTCTGTGGCATTTGAAAGGGTTCCAGGAGGCAGTGAGAACCAGCATTACTTTTCCCTGCTGGCACCTTTGCTGTGGCAGCAAAAGCTGGACGTTTGTCTTTTTTGCTCCGGAGGGCGCCGAAAGCAAAAATAGATTCTTTTGAGGATGGAGTCCGCAGGAAAGCAGAGAGGGCCAAATTGTCTGTGGCATTTGAAAGGGTTCCAGGAGGCAGTGAGAACCAGCATTACTTTTCCCCGCTGGCACCTTTGCTGTGGCAGCAAAAGCTGGACGTTTGTCTTTTTTGCTCCGGAGGTTCCTGAAAGCGAAAACAGGTGCTTTTGAGGATGGAGTCCGCAGGAAAGCAGAGAGGGCCAAATTGTCTGGGGCATTTGAAGAGGTTCCAGGAGGCAGTGAGAACCAGCATTACTTTTCCCCGCTGGCACCTTTGCTGTGGCAGCAAAAGCTGGACGTTTGTCTTTTTTGCTCCGGAGGCTGCCGAAAGCGAAAACAGGTGCTTTTGAGGATGGAGTCCGCAGGAAAGCAGAGAGGGCCAAATTGTCTGGGGCATTTGAAAGGGTTCCAGGAGGCAGTGAGAACCAGCATTACTTTTCCCCGCTGGCACCTTTGCTGTGGCAGCAAAAGCTGGACGTTTGTCTTTTTTGCTCCGGAGGCTGCCGAAAGCGAAAACAGGTGCTTTTGAGGATGGAGTCCACAGGAAAGCAGAGAGGGCCAAATTGTCCGTGGCATTTGAAAGAGTTCCAGGAGGCAGTGAGAACCAGCATTACTTTTCCCCGCTGGCACCTTTGCTGTGGCAGCAAAAGCTGGACGTTTGTCTTTTTTGCTCCGGACGCTGCCGAAAGCGAAAACAGGTGCTTTTGAGGATGGAGTCCGCAGGAAAGCAGAGAGGGCCAAATTGTCTGGGGCATTTGAAAGGGTTCCAGGAGGCAGTGAGAACCAGCATTACTTTTCCCCGCTGGCACCTTTGCTGTGGCAGCAAAAGCTGGACGTTTGTCTTTTTTGCTCCGGAGGCTGCCGAAAGCGAAAATAGGTGCTTTTGAGGATGGAGTCCGCAGGAAAGCAGAGAGGGCCAAATTGTCTGTGGCATTTGAAAGGGTTCCAGGAGGCAGTGAGAACCAGCATTACTTTTCCCCGCTGGCACCTTTGCTGTGGCAGCAAAAGCTGGACGTTTTTCTTTTTACCACCGGAGGGCGCCGAAAGTGAAAAAAGGCGCTTTTGAGGATAGAGTCCGCAGGAAAGCAGAGAGGGCCAAATTGTCTGTGGCATTTGAAAGGGTTCCAGGAGGCAGTGAGAACCAGCATTACTTTTCCCCGCTGGCACCTTTGCTGTGGCAGCAAAAGCTGGACGTTTGTCTTTTTTGCTCCGGAGGGCGCCGAAAGGGAAAATAGGTTCTTTTGAGGATGGAGTCCGCAGGAAAGCAGAGAGGGCCAAATTGTCTGTGGCATTTGAAAGGGTTCCAGGAGGCAGTGAGAACCAGCATTACTTTTCCCCGCTGGCACCTTTGCTGTGGCAGCAAAAGCTGGACGTTTGTCTTTTTTGCTCCGGAGGTTGCCGAAAGCGAAAACAGGTGCTTTTGAGGATGGAGTCCGCAGGAAAGCAGAGAGGGCCAAATTGTCTGTGGCATTTGAAAGGGTTCCAGGAGGCAGTGAGAACCAGCATCACTTTTCCCCGCTGGCACCTTTGCTGTGGCAGCAAAAGCTGGACGTTTTTCTTTTTACCACCGGAGGGCGCCGAAAGTGAAAAAAGGCGCTTTTGAGGATAGAGTCCGCAGGAAAGCAGAGAGGGCTAAATTGTCTGGGGCATTTGAAAGGGTTCCAGGAGGCAGTGAGAACCAGCATTACTTTTCCCCGCTGGCACCTTTGCTGTGGCAGCAAAAGCTGGACGTTTGTCTTTTTTGCTCCGGAGGCTGCCGAAAGCGAAAACAGGTGCTTTTGAGGATGGAGTCCACAGGAAAGCAGAGAGGGCCAAATTGTCTGTGGCATTTGAAAGGGTTCCAGGAGGCAGTGAGAACCAGCATTACTTTTCCCCGCTGGCACCTTTGCTGTGGCAGCAAAAGCTGGACGTTTGTCTTTTTTGCTCCGGAGGGCGCCGAAAGCGAAAACAGGTTCTTTTGAGGATGGAGTCCGCAGGAAAGCAGAGAGGGCCAAATTGTCTGTGGCATTTGAAAGGGTTCCAGGAGGCAGTGAGAACCAGCATTACTTTTCCCCGCTGGCACCTTTGCTGTGGCAGCAAAAGCTGGACGTTTGTCTTTTTTGCTCCGGAGGTTCCTGAAAGCGAAAACAGGTGCTTTTGAGGATGGAGTCCGCAGGAAAGCAGAGAGGGCCAAATTGTCTGGGGCATTTGAAGAGGTTCCAGGAGGCAGTGAGAACCAGCATTACTTTTCCCCGCTGGCACCTTTGCTGTGGCAGCAAAAGCTGGACGTTTGTCTTTTTTGCTCCGGAGGCTGCCGAAAGCGAAAACAGGTGCTTTTGAGGATGGAGTCCGCAGGAAAGCAGAGAGGGCCAAATTGTCTGGGGCATTTGAAAGGGTTCCAGGAGGCAGTGAGAACCAGCATTACTTTTCCCCGCTGGCACCTTTGCTGTGGCAGCAAAAGCTGGACGTTTGTCTTTTTTGCTCCGGAGGCTGCCGAAAGCGAAAACAGGTGCTTTTGAGGATGGAGTCCGCAGGAAAGCAGAGAGGGCCAAATTGTCTGTGGCATTTGAAAGGGTTCCAGGAGGCAGTGAGAACCAGCATTACTTTTCCCCGCTGGCACCTTTGCTGTGGCAGCAAAAGCTGGACGTTTGTCTTTTTTGCTCCGGAGGGCGCCGAAAGGGAAAATAGGTTCTTTTGAGGATGGAGTCCGCAGGAAAGCAGAGAGGGCCAAATTGTCTGTGGCATTTGAAAGGGTTCCAGGAGGCAGTGAGAACCAGCATTACTTTTCCCCGCTGGCACCTTTGCTGTGGCAGCAAAAGCTGGACGTTTGTCTTTTTTGCTCCGGAGGCTGCCGAAAGCGAAAACAGGTGCTTTTGAGGATGGAGTCCGCAGGAAAGCAGAGAGGGCCAAATTGTCTGTGGCATTTGAAAGGGTTCCAGGAGGCAGTGAGAACCAGCATTACTTTTCCCCGCTGGCACCTTTGTTGTGGCAGCAAAAGCTGGACGTTTGTCTTTTTTGCTCCGGAGGCTGCCGAAAGCGAAAACAGGTGCTTTTGAGGATGGAGTCCGCAGGAAAGCAGAGAGGGCCAAATTGTCTGGGGCATTTGAACAGGTTCCAGGAGGCAGTGAGAACCAGCATTACTTTTCCCCGCTGGCACCTTTGCTGTGGCAGCAAAAGCTGGACGTTTGTCTTTTTTGCTCCGGACGCTGCCGAAAGCGAAAACAGGTGCTTTTGAGGATGGAGTCCGCAGGAAAGCAGAGAGGGCCAAATTGTCTGTGGCATTTGAAAGGGTTCCAGGAGGCAGTGAGAACCAGCATCACTTTTCCCCGCTGGCACCTTTGCTGTGGCAGCAAAAGCTGGACGTTTTTCTTTTTACCACCGGAGGGCGCCGAAAGTGAAAAAAGGCGCTTTTGAGGATAGAGTCCGCAGGAAAGCAGAGAGGGCTAAATTGTCTGGGGCATTTGAAAGGGTTCCAGGAGGCAGTGAGAACCAGCATTACTTTTCCCCGCTGGCACCTTTGCTGTGGCAGCAAAAGCTGGACGTTTGTCTTTTTTGCTCCGGAGGCTGCCGAAAGCGAAAACAGGTGCTTTTGAGGATGGAGTCCACAGGAAAGCAGAGAGGGCCAAATTGTCTGTGGCATTTGAAAGGGTTCCAGGAGGCAGTGAGAACCAGCATTACTTTTCCCCGCTGGCACCTTTGCTGTGGCAGCAAAAGCTGGACGTTTGTCTTTTTTGCTCCGGAGGTTGCCGAAAGCGAAAACAGGTGCTTTTGAGGATGGAGTCCGCAGGAAAGCAGAGAGGGCCAAATTGTCTGTGGCATTTGAAGGAGTTCCAGGAGGCAGTGAGAACCAGCATTACTTTTCCCTGCTGGCACCTTTGCTGTGGCAGCAAAAGCTGGACGTTTGTCTTTTTTGCTCCGGAGGGCGCCGAAAGCGAAAACAGGTTCTTTTGAGGATGGAGTCCGCAGGAAAGCAGAGAGGGCCAAATTGTCTGTGGCATTTGAAAGGGTTCCAGGAGGCAGTGAGAACCAGCATTACTTTTCCCCGCTGGCACCTTTGCTGTGGCAGCAAAAGCTGGACGTTTGTCTTTTTTGCTCCGGAGGTTCCTGAAAGCGAAAACAGGTGCTTTTGAGGATGGAGTCCGCAGGAAAGCAGAGAGGGCCAAATTGTCTGGGGCATTTGAAGAGGTTCCAGGAGGCAGTGAGAACCAGCATTACTTTTCCCCGCTGGCACCTTTGCTGTGGCAGCAAAAGCTGGACGTTTGTCTTTTTTGCTCCGGAGGCTGCCGAAAGCGAAAACAGGTGCTTTTGAGGATGGAGTCCGCAGGAAAGCAGAGAGGGCCAAATTGTCTGGGGCATTTGAAAGGGTTCCAGGAGGCAGTGAGAACCAGCATTACTTTTCCCCGCTGGCACCTTTGCTGTGGCAGCAAAAGCTGGACGTTTGTCTTTTTTGCTCCGGAGGCTGCCGAAAGCGAAAACAGGTGCTTTTGAGGATGGAGTCCGCAGGAAAGCAGAGAGGGCCAAATTGTCTGTGGCATTTGAAAGAGTTCCAGGAGGCAGTGAGAACCAGCATTACTTTTCCCCGCTGGCACCTTTGCTGTGGCAGCAAAAGCTGGACGTTTGTCTTTTTTGCTCCGGACGCTGCCGAAAGCGAAAACAGGTGCTTTTGAGGATGGAGTCCGCAGGAAAGCAGAGAGGGCCAAATTGTCTGGGGCATTTGAAAGGGTTCCAGGAGGCAGTGAGAACCAGCATTACTTTTCCCCGCTGGCACCTTTGCTGTGGCAGCAAAAGCTGGACGTTTGTCTTTTTTGCTCCGGAGGCTGCCGAAAGCGAAAATAGGTGCTTTTGAGGATGGAGTCCGCAGGAAAGCAGAGAGGGCCAAATTGTCTGTGGCATTTGAAAGGGTTCCAGGAGGCAGTGAGAACCAGCATCACTTTTCCCCGCTGGCACCTTTGCTGTGGCAGCAAAAGCTGGACGATTTTCTTTTTACCACCGGAGGGCGCCGAAAGTGAAAAAAGGCGATTTTGAGGATAGAGTCCACAGGAAAGCAGAGAGGGCCAAATTGTCTGTGGCATTTGAAAGGGTTCCAGGAGGCAGTGAGAACCAGCATTACTTTTCCCCGCTGGCACCTTTGCTGTGGCAGCAAAAGCTGGACGTTTGTCTTTTTTGCTCCGGAGGCTGCCGAAAGCGAAAACAGGTGCTTTTGAGGATGGAGTCCACAGGAAAGCAGAGAGGGCCAAATTGTCTGTGGCATTTGAAAGGGTTCCAGGAGGCAGTGAGAACCAGCATTACTTTTCCCCGCTGGCACCTTTGCTGTGGCAGCAAAAGCTGGACGTTTGTCTTTTTTGCTCCGGAGGTTGCCGAAAGCGAAAACAGGTGCTTTTGAGGATGGAGTCCGCAGGAAAGCAGAGAGGGCCAAATTGTCTGTGGCATTTGAAGGAGTTCCAGGAGGCAGTGAGAACCAGCATTACTTTTCCCTGCTGGCACCTTTGCTGTGGCAGCAAAAGCTGGACGTTTGTCTTTTTTGCTCCGGAGGGCGCCGAAAGGGAAATTAGGTTCTTTTGAGGATGGAGTCCGCAGGAAAGCAGAGAGGGCCAAATTGTCTGGGGCATTTGAAAGGGTTCCAGGAGGCAGTGAGAACCAGCATTACTTTTCCCCGCTGGCACCTTTGCTGTGGCAGCAAAAGCTGGACGTTTGTCTTTTTTGCTCCGGAGGTTGCCAAAAGCGAAAACAGGTGCTTTTGAGGATGGAGTCCGCAGGAAAGCAGAGAGGGCCAAATTGTCTGGGGCATTTGAAGAGGTTCCAGGAGGCAGTGAGAACCAGCATTACTTTTCCCCGCTGGCACCTTTGCTGTGGCAGCAAAAGCTGGACGTTTGTCTTTTTTGCTCCGGAGGCTGCAGAAAGCGAAAACAGGTGCTTTTGAGGATGGAGTCCACAGGAAAGCAGAGAGGGCCAAATTGTCTGGGGCATTTGAAAGGGTTCCAGGAGGCAGTGAGAACCAGCATTACTTTTCCCCGCTGGCACCTTTGCTGTGGCAGCAAAAGCTGGACGTTTGTCTTTTTTGCTCCAGAAGGCGCCGAAAGGGAAAATAGGTTCTTTTGAGGATGGAGTCCGCAGGAAAGCAGAGAGGGCCAAATTGTCTGTGGCATTTGAAAGGGTTCCAGGAGGCAGTGAGAACCAGCATTACTTTTCCACGCTGGCACCTTTGCTGTGGCAGCAAAAGCTTGACGTTTGTATTTTTTGCAATGGAGGCTGCCGAAAGCGAAAACAGGTGCTTTTGAGGATGGAGTCCGCAGGAAAGCAGAGAGGGCCA
The DNA here is from genome assembly GCF_965231255.1 of Vanellus vanellus. Lineage (NCBI taxonomy): Eukaryota > Metazoa > Chordata > Aves > Charadriiformes > Charadriidae > Vanellus > Vanellus vanellus. Next base: position 78,570 of record NW_028127645.1, on the reverse strand, counting down.
AATTGTCTGTGGCATTTGAAAGGGTTCCAGGAGGCAGTGAGAACCAGCATTACTTTTCCCCGCTGGCACCTTTGCTGTGGCAGCAAAAGCTGGACGTTTGTCTTTTTTGCTCCGGAGGCTGCCGAAAGTGAAAACAGGTGCTTTTGAGGATGGAGTCCGCAGGAAAGCAGAGAGGGCCAAATTGTCTGTGGCATTTGAAGAGGTTCCAGGAGGCAGTGAGAACCAGCATTACTTTTCCCCCTGGTACCTTTGCTGTGGCAGCAAAAGCTGGACGTTTGTCTTTTTTGCTCCGGAGGGCGCCGAAAGCAAAAATAGGTTCTTTTGAGGATGGAGTCCGCAGGAAAGCAGAGAGGGCCAAATTGTCTGTGGCATTTGAAAGGGTTCCAGGAGGCAGTGAGAACCAGCATTACTTTTCCCCGCTGGCACCTTTGCTGTGGCAGCAAAAGCTGGACGTTTGTCTTTTTTGCTCCGGACGCTGCCGAAAGCGAAAACAGGTGCTTTTGAGGATGGAATCTGCAGGAAAGCAGAGAGGGCCAAATTGTCTGTGGCATTTGAAAGGGTTCCAGGAGGCAGTGAGAACCAGCATTACTTTTCCCCGCTGGCACCTTTGCTGTGGCAGCAAAAGCTGGACGTTTGTCTTTTTTGCTCCGGAGGCTGCCGAAAGCGAAAACAGCTGCTTTTGAGGATGGAGTCCGCAGGAAAGCAGAGAGGAAAAGCATTTGAAAGGGTTCCAGGAGGCAGTGAGAACCAGCATTACTTTTCCCCGCTGGCACCTTTGCTGTGGCAGCAAAAGCTGGACGTTTGTCTTTTTTGCTCCGGAGGTTCCTGAAAGCGAAAACAGGTGCTTTTGAGGATGGAGTCCGCAGGAAAGCAGAGAGGGCCAAATTGTCTGGGGCATTTGAAGAGGTTCCAGGAGGCAGTGAGAACCAGCATTACTTTTCCCCGCTGGCACCTTTGCTGTGGCAGCAAAAGCTGGACGTTTGTCTTTTTTGCTCCGGAGGCTGCCGAAAGCGAAAACAGGTGCTTTTGAGGATGGAGTCCGCAGGAAAGCAGAGAGGGCCAAATTGTCTGGGGCATTTGAAAGGGTTCCAGGAGGCAGTGAGAACCAGCATTACTTTTCCCCGCTGGCACCTTTGCTGTGGCAGCAAAAGCTGGACGTTTGTCTTTTTTGCTCCGGAGGCTGCCGAAAGCGAAAACAGGTGCTTTTGAGGATGGAGTCCACAGGAAAGCAGAGAGGGCCAAATTGTCTGTGGCATTTGAAAGAGTTCCAGGAGGCAGTGAGAACCAGCATTACTTTTCCCCGCTGGCACCTTTGCTGTGGCAGCAAAAGCTGGACGTTTGTCTTTTTACCACCGGAGGGCGCCGAAAGTGAAAAAAGGCGCTTTTGAGGATAGAGTCCGCAGGAAAGCAGAGAGGGCCAAATTGTCTGTGGCATTTGAAAGGGTTCCAGGAGGCAGTGAGAACCAGCATTACTTTTCCCCGCTGGCACCTTTGCTGTGGCAGCAAAAGCTGGACGTTTGTCTTTTTTGCTCTGGAGGCTGCCGAAAGCGAAAACAGCTGCTTTTGATGATGGAGTCCACAGGAAAGCAGAGAGGGCCAAATTGTCTGGGTCATTTGAAAGGGTTCCAGGAGGCAGTGAGAACCAGCATTACTTTTCCCCGCTGGCACCTTTGCTGTGGCAGCAAAAGCTGGACGTTTGTCTTTTTTGCTCCGGAGGTTGCCGAAAGCGAAAACAGGTGCTTTTGAGGATGGAGTCCACAGGAAAGCAGAGAGGGCCAAATTGTCTGGGGCATTTGAAAGGGTTCCAGGAGGCAGTGAGAACCAGCATTACTTTTCCCCGCTGGCACCTTTGCTGTGGCAGCAAAAGCTGGACGTTTGTCTTTTTTGCTCCGGAGGTTGCCAAAAGCGAAAACAGGTGCTTTTGAGGATGGAGTCCGCAGGAAAGCAGAGAGGGCCAAATTGTCTGGGGCATTTGAAGAGGTTCCAGGAGGCAGTGAGAACCAGCATTACTTTTCCCCGCTGGCACCTTTGCTGTGGCAGCAAAAGCTGGACGTTTGTCTTTTTTGCTCCGGAGGCTGCCGAAAGCGAAAACAGGTGCTTTTGAGGATGGAGTCCACAGGAAAGCAGAGAGGGCCAAATTGTCTGGGGCATTTGAAAGGGTTCCAGGAGGCAGTGAGAACCAGCATTACTTTTCCCTGCTGGCACCTTTGCTGTGGCAGCAAAAGCTGGACGTTTGTCTTTTTTGCTCCAGAAGGCGCCGAAAGGGAAAATAGGTTCTTTTGAGGATGGAGTCCGCAGGAAAGCAGAGAGGGCCAAATTGTCTGTGGCATTTGAAAGGGTTCCAGGAGGCAGTGAGAACCAGCATTACTTTTCCACGCTGGCACCTTTGCTGTGGCAGCAAAAGCTGGACGTTTGTATTTTTTGCAATGGAGGCTGCCGAAAGCGAAAACAGGTGCTTTTGTGGATGGAGTCCGCAGGAAAGCAGAGAGGGCCAAATTGTCTGTGGCATTTGAAAGGGTTCCAGGAGGCAGTGAGAACCAGCATTACTTTTCCCCGCTGGCACCTTTGCTGTGGCAGCAAAAGCTGGACGTTTGTCTTTTTTGCTCCGGAGGCTGCCGAAAGTGAAAACAGGTGCTTTTGAGGATGGAGTCCGCAGGAAAGCAGAGAGGGCCAAATTGTCTGTGGCATTTGAAGAGGTTCCAGGAGGCAGTGAGAACCAGCATTACTTTTCCCCGCTGGTACCTTTGCTGTGGCAGCAAAAGCTGGACGTTTGTCTTTTTTGCTCCGGAGGGCGCCGAAAGCAAAAATAGGTTCTTTTGAGGATGGAGTCCGCAGGAAAGCAGAGAGGGCCAAATTGTCTGTTGCATTTGAAAGGGTTCCAGGAGGCAGTGAGAACCAGCATTACTTTTCCCCGCTGGCACCTTTGCTGTGGCAGCAAAAGCTGGACGTTTGTCTTTTTTGCTCCGGAGGCTGCCGAAAGCGAAAACAGGTGCTTTTGAGGATGGAATCCGCAGGAAAGCAGAGAGGGCCAAATTGTCTGTGGCATTTGAAAGGGTTCCAGGAGGCAGTGAGAACCAGCATTACTTTTCCCCGCTGGCACCTTTGCTGTGGCAGCAAAAGCTGGACGTTTGTCTTTTTTGCTCCGGAGGCTGCCGAAAGCGAAAACAGCTGCTTTTGAGGATGGAGTCCGCAGGAAAGCAGAGAGGAAAAGCATTTGAAAGGGTTCCAGGAGGCAGTGAGAACCAGCATTACTTTTCCCTGCTGGCACCTTTGCTGTGGCAGCAAAAGCTGGACGTTTGTCTTTTTTGCTCCGGAGGGCGCCGAAAGGGAAAATAGGTTCTTTTGAGGATGGAGTCCGCAGGAAAGCAGAGAGGGCCAAATTGTCTGTGGCATTTGAAAGGGTTCCAGGAGGCAGTGAGAACCAGCATTACGTTTCCCCGCTGGCACCTTTGCTGTGGCAGCAAAAGCTGGACGTTTGTCTTTTTTGCTCCGGAGGCTGCCGAAAGCGAAAACAGGTGCTTTTGAAGATGGAGTCCACAGGAAAGCAGAGAGGGCCAAATTGTCTGTGGCATTTGAAAGGGTTCCAGGAGGCAGTGAGAACCAGCATTACTTTTCCCCGCTGGCACCTTTGCTGTGGCAGCAAAAGCTGGACGTTTGTCTTTTTTGCTCCGGACGCTGCCGAAAGCGAAAACAGGTGCTTTTGAGGATGGAGTCCGCAGGAAAGCAGAGAGGGCCAAATTGTCTGGGGCATTTGAAAGGGTTCCAGGAGGCAGTGAGAACCAGCATTACTTTTCCCCGCTGGCACCTTTGCTGTGGCAGCAAAAGCTGGACGTTTGTCTTTTTTGCTCCGGAGGTTGCCGAAAGCGAAAACAGGTGCTTTTGAGGATGGAGTCCGCAGGAAAGCAGAGAGGGCCAAATTGTCTGTGGCATTTGAAGGAGTTCCAGGAGGCAGTGAGAACCAGCATTACTTTTCCCTGCTGGCACCTTTGCTGTGGCAGCAAAAGCTGGACGTTTGTCTTTTTTGCTCCGGAGGGCGCCGAAAGCAAAAATAGGTGCTTTTGAGGATGGAGTCCGCAGGAAAGCAGAGAGGGCCAAATTGTCTGTGGCATTTGAAAGGGTTCCAGGAGGCAGTGAGAACCAGCATTACTTTTCCCCGCTGGCACCTTTGATGTGGCAGCAAAACCTGCACGTTTGTCTTTTTTGCTCCGGAGGTTGCCGAAAGCGAAAACAGGTGCTTTTGAGGATGGAGTCCGCAGGAAAGCAGAGAGGGCCAAATTGTCTGTGGCATTTGAAAGGGTTCCAGGAGGCAGTGAGAACCAGCATTACTTTTCCCCGCTGGCACCTTTGCTGTGGCAGCAAAAGCTGGACGTTTTTCTTTTTACCACCGGAGGGCGCCGAAAGTGAAAAAAGGCGCTTTTGAGGATAGAGTCCGCAGGAAAGCAGAGAGGGCTAAATTGTCTGGGGCATTTGAAAGGGTTCCAGGAGGCAGTGAGAACCAGCATTACTTTTCCCCGCTGGCACCTTTGCTGTGGCAGCAAAAGCTGGACGTTTGTCTTTTTTGCTCCGGAGGCTGCCGAAAGCGAAAACAGGTGCTTTTGAGGATGGAGTCCACAGGAAAGCAGAGAGGGCCAAATTGTCTGTGGCATTTGAAAGGGTTCCAGGAGGCAGTGAGAACCAGCATTACTTTTCCCCGCTGGCACCTTTGCTGTGGCAGCAAAAGCTGGACGTTTGTCTTTTTTGCTCCGGAGGTTGCCGAAAGCGAAAACAGGTGCTTTTGAGGATGGAGTCCGCAGGAAAGCAGAGAGGGCCAAATTGTCTGTGGCATTTGAAGGAGTTCCAGGAGGCAGTGAGAACCAGCATTACTTTTCCCTGCTGGCACCTTTGCTGTGGCAGCAAAAGCTGGACGTTTGTCTTTTTTGCTCCGGAGGGCGCCGAAAGCGAAAACAGGTTCTTTTGAGGATGGAGTCCGCAGGAAAGCAGAGAGGGCCAAATTGTCTGTGGCATTTGAAAGGGTTCCAGGAGGCAGTGAGAACCAGCATTACTTTTCCCCGCTGGCACCTTTGCTGTGGCAGCAAAAGCTGGACGTTTGTCTTTTTTGCTCCGGAGGTTCCTGAAAGCGAAAACAGGTGCTTTTGAGGATGGAGTCCGCAGGAAAGCAGAGAGGGCCAAATTGTCTGGGGCATTTGAAGAGGTTCCAGGAGGCAGTGAGAACCAGCATTACTTTTCCCCGCTGGCACCTTTGCTGTGGCAGCAAAAGCTGGACGTTTGTCTTTTTTGCTCCGGAGGCTGCCGAAAGCGAAAACAGGTGCTTTTGAGGATGGAGTCCGCAGGAAAGCAGAGAGGGCCAAATTGTCTGGGGCATTTGAAAGGGTTCCAGGAGGCAGTGAGAACCAGCATTACTTTTCCCCGCTGGCACCTTTGCTGTGGCAGCAAAAGCTGGACGTTTGTCTTTTTTGCTCCGGAGGCTGCCGAAAGCGAAAACAGGTGCTTTTGAGGATGGAGTCCGCAGGAAAGCAGAGAGGGCCAAATTGTCTGTGGCATTTGAAAGAGTTCCAGGAGGCAGTGAGAACCAGCATTACTTTTCCCCGCTGGCACCTTTGCTGTGGCAGCAAAAGCTGGACGTTTGTCTTTTTTGCTCCGGACGCTGCCGAAAGCGAAAACAGGTGCTTTTGAGGATGGAGTCCGCAGGAAAGCAGAGAGGGCCAAATTGTCTGGGGCATTTGAAAGGGTTCCAGGAGGCAGTGAGAACCAGCATTACTTTTCCCCGCTGGCACCTTTGCTGTGGCAGCAAAAGCTGGACGTTTGTCTTTTTTGCTCCGGAGGCTGCCGAAAGCGAAAACAGGTGCTTTTGAGGATGGAGTCCGCAGGAAAGCAGAGAGGGCCAAATTGTCTGTGGCATTTGAAAGGGTTCCAGGAGGCAGTGAGAACCAGCATCACTTTTCCCCGCTGGCACCTTTGCTGTGGCAGCAAAAGCTGGACGATTTTCTTTTTACCACCGGAGGGCGCCGAAAGTGAAAAAAGGCGATTTTGAGGATAGAGTCCACAGGAAAGCAGAGAGGGCCAAATTGTCTGTGGCATTTGAAAGGGTTCCAGGAGGCAGTGAGAACCAGCATTACTTTTCCCCGCTGGCACCTTTGCTGTGGCAGCAAAAGCTGGACGTTTGTCTTTTTTGCTCCGGAGGCTGCCGAAAGCGAAAACAGGTGCTTTTGAGGATGGAGTCCACAGGAAAGCAGAGAGGGCCAAATTGTCTGTGGCATTTGAAAGGGTTCCAGGAGGCAGTGAGAACCAGCATTACTTTTCCCCGCTGGCACCTTTGCTGTGGCAGCAAAAGCTGGACGTTTGTCTTTTTTGCTCCGGAGGTTGCCGAAAGCGAAAACAGGTGCTTTTGAGGATGGAGTCCGCAGGAAAGCAGAGAGGGCCAAATTGTCTGTGGCATTTGAAGGAGTTCCAGGAGGCAGTGAGAACCAGCATTACTTTTCCCTGCTGGCACCTTTGCTGTGGCAGCAAAAGCTGGACGTTTGTCTTTTTTGCTCCGGAGGGCGCCGAAAGGGAAATTAGGTTCTTTTGAGGATGGAGTCCGCAGGAAAGCAGAGAGGGCCAAATTGTCTGGGGCATTTGAAAGGGTTCCAGGAGGCAGTGAGAACCAGCATTACTTTTCCCCGCTGGCACCTTTGCTGTGGCAGCAAAAGCTGGACGTTTGTCTTTTTTGCTCCGGAGGTTGCCAAAAGCGAAAACAGGTGCTTTTGAGGATGGAGTCCGCAGGAAAGCAGAGAGGGCCAAATTGTCTGGGGCATTTGAAGAGGTTCCAGGAGGCAGTGAGAACCAGCATTACTTTTCCCCGCTGGCACCTTTGCTGTGGCAGCAAAAGCTGGACGTTTGTCTTTTTTGCTCCGGAGGCTGCAGAAAGCGAAAACAGGTGCTTTTGAGGATGGAGTCCACAGGAAAGCAGAGAGGGCCAAATTGTCTGGGGCATTTGAAAGGGTTCCAGGAGGCAGTGAGAACCAGCATTACTTTTCCCCGCTGGCACCTTTGCTGTGGCAGCAAAAGCTGGACGTTTGTCTTTTTTGCTCCAGAAGGCGCCGAAAGGGAAAATAGGTTCTTTTGAGGATGGAGTCCGCAGGAAAGCAGAGAGGGCCAAATTGTCTGTGGCATTTGAAAGGGTTCCAGGAGGCAGTGAGAACCAGCATTACTTTTCCACGCTGGCACCTTTGCTGTGGCAGCAAAAGCTGGACGTTTGTATTTTTTGCAATGGAGGCTGCCGAAAGCGAAAACAGGTGCTTTTGAGGATGGAGTCCGCAGGAAAGCAGAGAGGGCCAAATTGTCTGTGGCATTTGAAAGGGTTCCAGGAGGCAGTGAGAACCAGCATTACTTTTCCCCGCTGGCACCTTTGCTGTGACAGCAAAAGCTGGACGTTTGTCTTTTTTGCTCCGGAGGCTGCCGAAAGTGAAAACAGGTGCTTTTGAGGATGGAGTCCGCAGGAAAGCAGAGAGGGCCAAATTGTCTGTGGCATTTGAAAGGGTTCCAGGAGGCAGTGAGAACCAGCATTACTTTTCCCCGCTGGCACCTTTGCTGTGGCAGCAAAAGCTGGACGTTTGTCTTTTTTGCTCCGGAGGCTGCCGAAAGCGAAAACAGGTGCTTTTGAGGATGGAATCCGCAGGAAAGCAGAGAGGGCCAAATTGTCTGTGGCATTTGAAAGGGTTCCAGGAGGCAGTGAGAACCAGCATTACTTTTCCCCGCTGGCACCTTTGCTGTGGCAGCAAAAGCTGGACGTTTGTCTTTTTTGCTCCGGAGGCTGCCGAAAGCGAAAACAGCTGCTTTTGAGGATGGAGTCCGCAGGAAAGCAGAGAGGAAAAGCATTTGAAAGGGTTCCAGGAGGCAGTGAGAACCAGCATTACTTTTCCCCGCTGGCACCTTTGCTGTGGCAGCAAAAGCTGGACGTTTGTCTTTTTTGCTCCGGAGGTTGCCGAAAGCGAAAACAGGTGCTTTTGAGGATGGAGTCCGCAGGAAAGCAGAGAGGGCCAAATTGTCTGGGGCATTTGAAGAGGTTCCAGGAGGCAGTGAGAACCAGCATTACTTTTCCCCGCTGGCACCTTTGCTGTGGCAGCAAAAGCTGGACGTTTGTCTTTTTTGCTCCGGAGGCTGCCGAAAGCGAAAACAGGTGCTTTTGAGGATGGAGTCCGCAGGAAAGCAGAGAGGGCCAAATTGTCTGGGGCATTTGAAAGGGTTCCAGGAGGCAGTGAGAACCAGCATTACTTTTCCCCGCTGGCACCTTTGCTGTGGCAGCAAAAGCTGGACGTTTGTCTTTTTTGCTCCGGAGGCTGCCGAAAGCGAAAACAGGTGCTTTTGAGGATGGAGTCCACAGGAAAGCAGAGAGGGCCAAATTGTCTGTGGCATTTGAAAGAGTTCCAGGAGGCAGTGAGAACCAGCATTACTTTTCCCCGCTGGCACCTTTGCTGTGGCAGCAAAAGCTGGACGTTTGTCTTTTTACCACCGGAGGGCGCCGAAAGTGAAAAAAGGCGCTTTTGAGGATAGAGTCCGCAGGAAAGCAGAGAGGGCCAAATTGTCTGTGGCATTTGAAAGGGTTCCAGGAGGCAGTGAGAACCAGCATTACTTTTCCCCGCTGGCACCTTTGCTGTGGCAGCAAAAGCTGGACGTTTGTCTTTTTTGCTCTGGAGGCTGCCGAAAGCGAAAACAGCTGCTTTTGATGATGGAGTCCACAGGAAAGCAGAGAGGGCCAAATTGTCTGGGTCATTTGAAAGGGTTCCAGGAGGCAGTGAGAACCAGCATTACTTTTCCCCGCTGGCACCTTTGCTGTGGCAGCAAAAGCTGGACGTTTGTCTTTTTTGCTCCGGAGGTTGCCGAAAGCGAAAACAGGTGCTTTTGAGGATGGAGTCCGCAGGAAAGCAGAGAGGGCCAAATTGTCTGGGGCATTTGAAAGGGTTCCAGGAGGCAGTGAGAACCAGCATTACTTTTCCCCGCTGGCACCTTTGCTGTGGCAGCAAAAGCTGGACGTTTGTCTTTTTTGCTCCGGAGGTTGCCAAAAGCGAAAACAGGTGCTTTTGAGGATGGAGTCCGCAGGAAAGCAGAGAGGGCCAAATTGTCTGGGGCATTTGAAGAGGTTCCAGGAGGCAGTGAGAACCAGCATTACTTTTCCCCGCTGGCACCTTTGCTGTGGCAGCAAAAGCTGGACGTTTGTCTTTTTTGCTCCGGAGGCTGCCGAAAGCGAAAACAGGTGCTTTTGAGGATGGAGTCCACAGGAAAGCAGAGAGGGCCAAATTGTCTGGGGCATTTGAAAGGGTTCCAGGAGGCAGTGAGAACCAGCATTACTTTTCCCTGCTGGCACCTTTGCTGTGGCAGCAAAAGCTGGACGTTTGTCTTTTTTGCTCCAGAAGGCGCCGAAAGGGAAAATAGGTTCTTTTGAGGATGGAGTCCGCAGGAAAGCAGAGAGGGCCAAATTGTCTGTGGCATTTGAAAGGGTTCCAGGAGGCAGTGAGAACCAGCATTACTTTTCCACGCTGGCACCTTTGCTGTGGCAGCAAAAGCTGGACGTTTTTATTTTTTGCAATGGAGGCTGCCGAAAGCGAAAACAGGTGCTTTTGTGGATGGAGTCCGCAGGAAAGCAGAGAGGGCCAAATTGTCTGTGGCATTTGAAAGGGTTCCAGGAGGCAGTGAGAACCAGCATTACTTTTCCCCGCTGGCACCTTTGCTGTGGCAGCAAAAGCTGGACGTTTGTCTTTTTTGCTCCGGAGGCTGCCGAAAGTGAAAACAGGTGCTTTTGAGGATGGAGTCCGCAGGAAAGCAGAGAGGGCCAAATTGTCTGTGGCATTTGAAGAGGTTCCAGGAGGCAGTGAGAACCAGCATTACTTTTCCCCGCTGGTACCTTTGCTGTGGCAGCAAAAGCTGGACGTTTGTCTTTTTTGCTCCGGAGGGCGCCGAAAGCAAAAATAGGTTCTTTTGAGGATGGAGTCCGCAGGAAAGCAGAGAGGGCCAAATTGTCTGTTGCATTTGAAAGGGTTCCAGGAGGCAGTGAGAACCAGCATTACTTTTCCCCGCTGGCACCTTTGCTGTGGCAGCAAAAGCTGGACGTTTGTCTTTTTTGCTCCGGAGGCTGCCGAAAGCGAAAACAGGTGCTTTTGAGGATGGAATCCGCAGGAAAGCAGAGAGGGCCAAATTGTCTGTGGCATTTGAAAGGGTTCCAGGAGGCAGTGAGAACCAGCATTACTTTTCCCCGCTGGCACCTTTGCTGTGGCAGCAAAAGCTGGACGTTTGTCTTTTTTGCTCCGGAGGCTGCCGAAAGCGAAAACAGCTGCTTTTGAGGATGGAGTCCGCAGGAAAGCAGAGAGGAAAAGCATTTGAAAGGGTTCCAGGAGGCAGTGAGAACCAGCATTACTTTTCCCCGCTGGCACCTTTGCTGTGGCAGCAAAAGCTGGACGTTTGTCTTTTTTGCTCCGGAGGGCGCCGAAAGGGAAAATAGGTTCTTTTGAGGATGGAGTCCGCAGGAAAGCAGAGAGGGCCAAATTGTCTGTGGCATTTGAAAGGGTTCCAGGAGGCAGTGAGAACCAGCATTACGTTTCCCCGCTGGCACCTTTGCTGTGGCAGCAAAAGCTGGACGTTTGTCTTTTTTGCTCCGGAGGCTGCCGAAAGCGAAAACAGGTGCTTTTGAGGATGGAGTCCACAGGAAAGCAGAGAGGGCCAAATTGTCTGTGGCATTTGAAAGGGTTCCAGGAGGCAGTGAGAACCAGCATTACTTTTCCCCGCTGGCACCTTTGCTGTGGCAGCAAAAGCTGGACGTTTGTCTTTTTTGCTCCGGACGCTGCCGAAAGCGAAAACAGGTGCTTTTGAGGATGGAGTCCGCAGGAAAGCAGAGAGGGCCAAATTGTCTGGGGCATTTGAAAGGGTTCCAGGAGGCAGTGAGAACCAGCATTACTTTTCCCCGCTGGCACCTTTGCTGTGGCAGCAAAAGCTGGACGTTTGTCTTTTTTGCTCCGGAGGTTGCCGAAAGCGAAAACAGGTGCTTTTGAGGATGGAGTCCGCAGGAAAGCAGAGAGGGCCAAATTGTCTGTGGCATTTGAAGGAGTTCCAGGAGGCAGTGAGAACCAGCATTACTTTTCCCTGCTGGCACCTTTGCTGTGGCAGCAAAAGCTGGACGTTTGTCTTTTTTGCTCCGGAGGGCGCCGAAAGCGAAAACAGGTTCTTTTGAGGATGGAGTCCGCAGGAAAGCAGAGAGGGCCAAATTGTCTGTGGCATTTGAAAGGGTTCCAGGAGGCAGTGAGAACCAGCATTACTTTTCCCCGCTGGCACCTTTGCTGTGGCAGCAAAAGCTGGACGTTTGTCTTTTTTGCTCCGGAGGTTCCTGAAAGCGAAAACAGGTGCTTTTGAGGATGGAGTCCGCAGGAAAGCAGAGAGGGCCAAATTGTCTGGGGCATTTGAAGAGGTTCCAGGAGGCAGTGAGAACCAGCATTACTTTTCCCCGCTGGCACCTTTGCTGTGGCAGCAAAAGCTGGACGTTTGTCTTTTTTGCTCCGGAGGCTGCCGAAAGCGAAAACAGGTGCTTTTGAGGATGGAGTCCGCAGGAAAGCAGAGAGGGCCAAATTGTCTGGGGCATTTGAAAGGGTTCCAGGAGGCAGTGAGAACCAGCATTACTTTTCCCCGCTGGCACCTTTGCTGTGGCAGCAAAAGCTGGACGTTTGTCTTTTTTGCTCCGGAGGCTGCCGAAAGCGAAAACAGGTGCTTTTGAGGATGGAGTCCGCAGGAAAGCAGAGAGGGCCAAATTGTCTGTGGCATTTGAAAGAGTTCCAGGAGGCAGTGAGAACCAGCATTACTTTTCCCCGCTGGCACCTTTGCTGTGGCAGCAAAAGCTGGACGTTTGTCTTTTTTGCTCCGGACGCTGCCGAAAGCGAAAACAGGTGCTTTTGAGGATGGAGTCCGCAGGAAAGCAGAGAGGGCCAAATTGTCTGGGGCATTTGAAAGGGTTCCAGGAGGCAGTGAGAACCAGCATTACTTTTCCCCGCTGGCACCTTTGCTGTGGCAGCAAAAGCTGGACGTTTGTCTTTTTTGCTCCGGAGGCTGCCGAAAGCGAAAACAGGTGCTTTTGAGGATGGAGTCCGCAGGAAAGCAGAGAGGGCCAAATTGTCTGTGGCATTTGAAAGGGTTCCAGGAGGCAGTGAGAACCAGCATCACTTTTCCCCGCTGGCACCTTTGCTGTGGCAGCAAAAGCTGGACGATTTTCTTTTTACCACCGGAGGGCGCCGAAAGTGAAAAAAGGCGATTTTGAGGATAGAGTCCACAGGAAAGCAGAGAGGGCCAAATTGTCTGTGGCATTTGAAAGGGTTCCAGGAGGCAGTGAGAACCAGCATTACTTTTCCCCGCTGGCACCTTTGCTGTGGCAGCAAAAGCTGGACGTTTGTCTTTTTTGCTCCGGAGGCTGCCGAAAGCGAAAACAGGTGCTTTTGAGGATGGAGTCCACAGGAAAGCAGAGAGGGCCAAATTGTCTGTGGCATTTGAAAGGGTTCCAGGAGGCAGTGAGAACCAGCATTACTTTTCCCCGCTGGCACCTTTGCTGTGGCAGCAAAAGCTGGACGTTTGTCTTTTTTGCTCCGGAGGTTGCCGAAAGCGAAAACAGGTGCTTTTGAGGATGGAGTCCGCAGGAAAGCAGAGAGGGCCAAATTGTCTGTGGCATTTGAAGGAGTTCCAGGAGGCAGTGAGAACCAGCATTACTTTTCCCTGCTGGCACCTTTGCTGTGGCAGCAAAAGCTGGACGTTTGTCTTTTTTGCTCCGGAGGGCGCCGAAAGGGAAATTAGGTTCTTTTGAGGATGGAGTCCGCAGGAAAGCAGAGAGGGCCAAATTGTCTGTGGCATTTGAAAGGGTTCCAGGAGGCAGTGAGAACCAGCATTACTTTTCCCCGCTGGCACCTTTGCTGTGGCAGCAAAAGCTGGACGTTTGTCTTTTTTGCTCCGGAGGTTGCCAAAAGCGAAAACAGGTGCTTTTGAGGATGGAGTCCGCAGGAAAGCAGAGAGGGCCAAATTGTCTGGGGCATTTGAAGAGGTTCCAGGAGGCAGTGAGAACCAGCATTACTTTTCCCCGCTGGCACCTTTGCTGTGGCAGCAAAAGCTGGACGTTTGTCTTTTTTGCTCCGGAGGCTGCAGAAAGCGAAAACAGGTGCTTTTGAGGATGGAGTCCACAGGAAAGCAGAGAGGGCCAAATTGTCTGGGGCATTTGAAAGGGTTCCAGGAGGCAGTGAGAACCAGCATTACTTTTCCCCGCTGGCACCTTTGCTGTGGCAGCAAAAGCTGGACGTTTGTCTTTTTTGCTCCAGAAGGCGCCGAAAGGGAAAATAGGTTCTTTTGAGGATGGAGTCCGCAGGAAAGCAGAGAGGGCCAAATTGTCTGTGGCATTTGAAAGGGTTCCAGGAGGCAGTGAGAACCAGCATTACTTTTCCACGCTGGCACCTTTGCTGTGGCAGCAAAAGCTGGACGTTTGTATTTTTTGCAATGGAGGCTGCCGAAAGCGAAAACAGGTGCTTTTGAGGATGGAGTCCGCAGGAAAGCAGAGAGGGCCAAATTGTCTGTGGCATTTGAAAGGGTTCCAGGAGGCAGTGAGAACCAGCATTACTTTTCCCCGCTGGCACCTTTGCTGTGACAGCAAAAGCTGGACGTTTGTCTTTTTTGCTCCGGAGGCTGCCGAAAGTGAAAACAGGTGCTTTTGAGGATGGAGTCCGCAGGAAAGCAGAGAGGGCCAAATTGTCTGTGGCATTTGAAAGGGTTCCAGGAGGCAGTGAGAACCAGCATTACTTTTCCCCGCTGGCACCTTTGCTGTGGCAGCAAAAGCTGGACGTTTGTCTTTTTTGCTCCGGAGGCTGCCGAAAGCGAAAACAGGTGCTTTTGAGGATGGAATCCGCAGGAAAGCAGAGAGGGCCAAATTGTCTGTGGCATTTGAAAGGGTTCCAGGAGGCAGTGAGAACCAGCATTACTTTTCCCCGCTGGCACCTTTGCTGTGGCAGCAAAAGCTGGACGTTTGTCTTTTTTGCTCCGGAGGCTGCCGAAAGCGAAAACAGCTGCTTTTGAGGATGGAGTCCGCAGGAAAGCAGAGAGGAAAAGCATTTGAAAGGGTTCCAGGAGGCAGTGAGAACCAGCATTACTTTTCCCCGCTGGCACCTTTGCTGTGGCAGCAAAAGCTGGACGTTTGTCTTTTTTGCTCCGGAGGTTGCCGAAAGCGAAAACAGGTGCTTTTGAGGATGGAGTCCGCAGGAAAGCAGAGAGGGCCAAATTGTCTGGGGCATTTGAAGAGGTTCCAGGAGGCAGTGAGAACCAGCATTACTTTTCCCCGCTGGCACCTTTGCTGTGGCAGCAAAAGCTGGACGTTTGTCTTTTTTGCTCCGGAGGCTGCCGAAAGCGAAAACAGGTGCTTTTGAGGATGGAGTCCGCAGGAAAGCAGAGAGGGCCAAATTGTCTGGGGCATTTGAAAGGGTTCCAGGAGGCAGTGAGAACCAGCATTACTTTTCCCCGCTGGCACCTTTGCTGTGGCAGCAAAAGCTGGACGTTTGTCTTTTTTGCTCCGGAGGCTGCCGAAAGCGAAAACAGGTGCTTTTGAGGATGGAGTCCACAGGAAAGCAGAGAGGGCCAAATTGTCTGTGGCATTTGAAAGAGTTCCAGGAGGCAGTGAGAACCAGCATTACTTTTCCCCGCTGGCACCTTTGCTGTGGCAGCAAAAGCTGGACGTTTGTCTTTTTACCACCGGAGGGCGCCGAAAGTGAAAAAAGGCGCTTTTGAGGATAGAGTCCGCAGGAAAGCAGAGAGGGCCAAATTGTCTGTGGCATTTGAAAGGGTTCCAGGAGGCAGTGAGAACCAGCATTACTTTTCCCCGCTGGCACCTTTGCTGTGGCAGCAAAAGCTGGACGTTTGTCTTTTTTGCTCTGGAGGCTGCCGAAAGCGAAAACAGCTGCTTTTGATGATGGAGTCCACAGGAAAGCAGAGAGGGCCAAATTGTCTGGGTCATTTGAAAGGGTTCCAGGAGGCAGTGAGAACCAGCATTACTTTTCCCCGCTGGCACCTTTGCTGTGGCAGCAAAAGCTGGACGTTTGTCTTTTTTGCTCCGGAGGTTGCCGAAAGCGAAAACAGGTGCTTTTGAGGATGGAGTCCGCAGGAAAGCAGAGAGGGCCAAATTGTCTGGGGCATTTGAAAGGGTTCCAGGAGGCAGTGAGAACCAGCATTACTTTTCCCCGCTGGCACCTTTGCTGTGGCAGCAAAAGCTGGACGTTTGTCTTTTTTGCTCCGGAGGTTGCCAAAAGCGAAAACAGGTGCTTTTGAGGATGGAGTCCGCAGGAAAGCAGAGAGGGCCAAATTGTCTGGGGCATTTGAAGAGGTTCCAGGAGGCAGTGAGAACCAGCATTACTTTTCCCCGCTGGCACCTTTGCTGTGGCAGCAAAAGCTGGACGTTTGTCTTTTTTGCTCCGGAGGCTGCCGAAAGCGAAAACAGGTGCTTTTGAGGATGGAGTCCACAGGAAAGCAGAGAGGGCCAAATTGTCTGGGGCATTTGAAAGGGTTCCAGGAGGCAGTGAGAACCAGCATTACTTTTCCCTGCTGGCACCTTTGCTGTGGCAGCAAAAGCTGGACGTTTGTCTTTTTTGCTCCAGAAGGCGCCGAAAGGGAAAATAGGTTCTTTTGAGGATGGAGTCCGCAGGAAAGCAGAGAGGGCCAAATTGTCTGTGGCATTTGAAAGGGTTCCAGGAGGCAGTGAGAACCAGCATTACTTTTCCACGCTGGCACCTTTGCTGTGGCAGCAAAAGCTGGACGTTTTTATTTTTTGCAATGGAGGCTGCCGAAAGCGAAAACAGGTGCTTTTGTGGATGGAGTCCGCAGGAAAGCAGAGAGGGCCAAATTGTCTGTGGCATTTGAAAGGGTTCCAGGAGGCAGTGAGAACCAGCATTACTTTTCCCCGCTGGCACCTTTGCTGTGGCAGCAAAAGCTGGACGTTTGTCTTTTTTGCTCCGGAGGCTGCCGAAAGTGAAAACAGGTGCTTTTGAGGATGGAGTCCGCAGGAAAGCAGAGAGGGCCAAATTGTCTGTGGCATTTGAAGAGGTTCCAGGAGGCAGTGAGAACCAGCATTACTTTTCCCCGCTGGTACCTTTGCTGTGGCAGCAAAAGCTGGACGTTTGTCTTTTTTGCTCCGGAGGGCGCCGAAAGCAAAAATAGGTTCTTTTGAGGATGGAGTCCGCAGGAAAGCAGAGAGGGCCAAATTGTCTGTTGCATTTGAAAGGGTTCCAGGAGGCAGTGAGAACCAGCATTACTTTTCCCCGCTGGCACCTTTGCTGTGGCAGCAAAAGCTGGACGTTTGTCTTTTTTGCTCCGGAGGCTGCCGAAAGCGAAAACAGGTGCTTTTGAGGATGGAATCCGCAGGAAAGCAGAGAGGGCCAAATTGTCTGTGGCATTTGAAAGGGTTCCAGGAGGCAGTGAGAACCAGCATTACTTTTCCCCGCTGGCACCTTTGCTGTGGCAGCAAAAGCTGGACGTTTGTCTTTTTTGCTCCGGAGGCTGCCGAAAGCGAAAACAGCTGCTTTTGAGGATGGAGTCCGCAGGAAAGCAGAGAGGAAAAGCATTTGAAAGGGTTCCAGGAGGCAGTGAGAACCAGCATTACTTTTCCCCGCTGGCACCTTTGCTGTGGCAGCAAAAGCTGGACGTTTGTCTTTTTTGCTCCGGAGGGCGCCGAAAGGGAAAATAGGTTCTTTTGAGGATGGAGTCCGCAGGAAAGCAGAGAGGGCCAAATTGTCTGTGGCATTTGAAAGGGTTCCAGGAGGCAGTGAGAACCAGCATTACGTTTCCCCGCTGGCACCTTTGCTGTGGCAGCAAAAGCTGGACGTTTGTCTTTTTTGCTCCGGAGGCTGCCGAAAGCGAAAACAGGTGCTTTTGAGGATGGAGTCCACAGGAAAGCAGAGAGGGCCAAATTGTCTGTGGCATTTGAAAGGGTTCCAGGAGGCAGTGAGAACCAGCATTACTTTTCCCCGCTGGCACCTTTGCTGTGGCAGCAAAAGCTGGACGTTTGTCTTTTTTGCTCCGGACGCTGCCGAAAGCGAAAACAGGTGCTTTTGAGGATGGAGTCCGCAGGAAAGCAGAGAGGGCCAAATTGTCTGGGGCATTTGAAAGGGTTCCAGGAGGCAGTGAGAACCAGCATTACTTTTCCCCGCTGGCACCTTTGCTGTGGCAGCAAAAGCTGGACGTTTGTCTTTTTTGCTCCGGAGGTTGCCGAAAGCGAAAACAGGTGCTTTTGAGGATGGAGTCCGCAGGAAAGCAGAGAGGGCCAAATTGTCTGTGGCATTTGAAGGAGTTCCAGGAGGCAGTGAGAACCAGCATTACTTTTCCCTGCTGGCACCTTTGCTGTGGCAGCAAAAGCTGGACGTTTGTCTTTTTTGCTCCGGAGGGCGCCGAAAGCAAAAATAGGTGCTTTTGAGGATGGAGTCCGCAGGAAAGCAGAGAGGGCCAAATTGTCTGTGGCATTTGAAAGGGTTCCAGGAGGCAGTGATAACCAGCATTACTTTTCCCCGCTGGCACCTTTGATGTGGCAGCAAAACCTGCACGTTTGTCTTTTTTGCTCCGGAGGTTGCCGAAAGCGAAAACAGGTGCTTTTGAGGATGGAGTCCGCAGGAAAGCAGAGAGGGCCAAATTGTCTGTGGCATTTGAAAGGGTTCCAGGAGGCAGTGAGAACCAGCATTACTTTTCCCCGCTGGCACCTTTGCTGTGGCAGCAAAAGCTGGACGTTTGTCTTTTTTGCTCCGGACGCTGCCGAAAGCGAAAACAGGTGCTTTTGAGGATGGAGTCCACAGGAAAGCAGAGAGGGCCAAATTGTCTGTGGCATTTGAAAGGGTTCCAGGAGGCAGTGAGAACCAGCATTACTTTTCCCCGCTGGCACCTTTGCTGTGGCAGCAAAAGCTGGACGTTTGTCTTTTTTGCTCCGGAGGCTGCCGAAAGCGAAAACAGGTGCTTTTGAGGATGGAGTCCGCAGGAAAGCAGAGAGGGCCAAATTGTCTGGGGCATTTGAAAGAGTTCCAGGAGGCAGTGAGAACCAGCATTACTTTTCCCCGCTGGCACCTTTGCTGTGGCAGCAAAAGCTGGACGATTGTCTTTTTACCACCGGAGGGCGCCGAAAGTGAAAAAAGGCGCTTTTGAGGATAGAGTCCGCAGGAAAGCAGAGAGGGCCAAATTGTCAGGGGCATTTGAAAGGGTTCCAGGAGGCAGTGAGAACCAGCATTACTTTTCCCCGCTGGCACCTTTGCTGTGGCAGCAAAAGCCGGACGTCTGTCTTTTTTGCTCCGGAGGCTGCCGAAAGCGAAAACAGGTGCTTTTGAGGATGGAGTCCGCAGGAAAGCAGAGAGGGCCAAATTGTCTGTGGCATTTGAAAGGGTTCCAGGAGGCAGTGAGAACCAGCATTACTTTTCCCCGCTGGCACCTTTGCTGTGGCAGCAAAAGCTGGACGTTTGTCTTTTTACCACCGGAGGGCGCCGAAAGTTAAAAAAGGCGCTTTTGAGGATAGAGTCCGCAGGAAAGCAGAGAGGGCTAAATTGTCTGGGGCATTTGAAAGAGTTCCAGGAGGCAGTGAGAACCAGCATTACTTTTCCCCGCTGGCACCTTTGCTGTGGCAGCAAAAGCTGGACGTTTGTCTTTTTTGCTCCGGAGGCTTCCGAAAGCGAAAATAGGTGCTTTTGAGGATGGAGTCCGCAGGAAAGCAGAGAGGGCCAAATTGTCTGTGGCATTTGAAAGAGTTCCAGGAGGCAGTGAGAACCAGCATCACTTTTCCCCGCTGGCACCTTTGCTGTGGCAGCAAAAGCTGGACGTTTGTCTTTTTACCACCGGAGGGCGCCGAAAGTGAAAAAAGGCGCTTTTGAGGATAGAGTCCGCAGGAAAGCAGAGAGGGCTTAATTGTCTGTGGCATTTGAAAGGGTTCCAGGAGGCAGTGAGAACCAGCATTACTTTTCCCCGCTGGCACCTTTGCTGTGGCAGCAAAAGCTGGACGTTTGTCTTTTTTGCTCCGGAGGTTGCCGAAAGCGAAAACAGGTGCTTTTGAGGATGGAGTCCGCAGGAAAGCAGAGAGGGCCAAATTGTCTGGGGCATTTGAACAGGTTCCAGGAGGCAGTGAGAACCAGCATTACTTTTCCCCGCTGGCACCTTTGCTGTGGCAGCAAAAGCTGGACGTTTGTCTTTTTTGCTCCGGAGGGCGCCGAAAGGGAAAATAGGTTCTTTTGAGGATGGAGTCCACAGGAAAGCAGAGAGGGCCAAATTGTCTGTGGCATTTGAAAGGGTTCCAGGAGGCAGTGAGAACCAGCATTACGTTTCCCCGCTGGCACCTTTGCTGTGGCAGCAAAAGCTGGACGTTTGTCTTTTTTGCTCCGGAGGCTGCCGAAAGCGAAAACAGGTGCTTTTGAGGATGGAGTCCACAGGAAAGCAGAGAGGGCCAAATTGTCTGTGGCATTTGAAAGGGTTCCAGGAGGCAGTGAGAACCAGCATTACTTTTCCCCGCTGGCACCTTTGCTGTGGCAGCAAAAGCTGGACGTTTGTCTTTTTTGCTCCGGAGGCTGCCGAAAGCGAAAACAGGTGCTTTTGAGGATGGAGTCCGCAGGAAAGCAGAGAGGGCCAAATTGTCTGTGGCATTTGAAAGGGTTCCAGGAGGCAGTGAGAACCAGCATTACTTTTCCCCGCTGGCACCTTTGCTGTGGCAGCAAAAGCTGGACGTTTGTCTTTTTTGCTCCGGACGCTGCCGAAAGCGAAAACAGGTGCTTTTGAGGATGGAGTCCGCAGGAAAGCAGAGAGGGCCAAATTGTCTGGGGCATTTGAAAGGGTTCCAGGAGGCAGTGAGAACCAGCATTACTTTTCCCCGCTGGCACCTTTGCTGTGGCAGCAAAAGCTGGACGTTTGTCTTTTTTGCTCCGGAGGTTGCCGAAAGCGAAAACAGGTGCTTTTGAGGATGGAGTCCGCAGGAAAGCAGAGAGGGCCAAATTGTCTGTGGCATTTGAAAGGGTTCCAGGAGGCAGTGAGAACCAGCATTACTTTTCTGTGGCAGCAAAAGCTGGACGTTTGTCTTTTTTGCTCCGGAGGGCGCCGAAAGCAAAAATAGGTGCTTTTGAGGATGGAGTCCGCAGGAAAGCAGAGAGGGCCAAATTGTCTGGGGCATTTGAAAGGGTTCCAGGAGGCAGTGAGAACCAGCATTACTTTTCCCCGCTGGCACCTTTGATGTGGCAGCAAAACCTGGACGTTTGTCTTTTTTGCTCCGGAGGTTGCCGAAAGCGAAAACAGGTGCTTTTGAGGATGGAGTCCGCAGGAAAGCAGAGAGGGCCAAATTGTCTGGGGCATTTGAAAGAGTTCCAGGAGGCAGTGAGAACCAGCATTACTTTTCCCCGCTGGCACCTTTGCTGTGGCAGCAAAAGCTGGACGTTTGTCTTTTTTGCTCCGGAGGCTTCCGAAAGCGAAAATAGGTGCTTTTGAGGATGGAGTCCGCAGGAAAGCAGAGAGGGCAAAATTGTCTGTGGCATTTGAAAGAGTTCCAGGAGGCAGTGAGAACCAGCATCACTTTTCCCCGCTGGCACCTTTGCTGTGGCAGCAAAAGCCGGACGTTTGTCTTTTTACCACCGGAGGGCGCCGAAAGTGAAAAAAGGCGCTTTTGAGGATAGAGTCCGCAGGAAAGCAGAGAGGGCTTAATTGTCTGTGGCATTTGAAAGGGTTCCAGGAGGCAGTGAGAACCAGCATTACTTTTCCCCGCTGGCACCTTTGCTGTGGCAGCAAAAGCTGGACGTTTGTCTTTTTTGCTCCGGAGGTTGCCGAAAGCGAAAACAGGTGCTTTTGAGGATGGAGTCCGCAGGAAAGCAGAGAGGGCCAAATTGTCTGGGGCATTTGAACAGGTTCCAGGAGGCAGTGAGAACCAGCATTACTTTTCCCCGCTGGCACCTTTGCTGTGGCAGCAAAAGCTGGACGTTTGTCTTTTTTGCTCCGGAGGCTGCCGAAAGCGAAAACAGGTGCTTTTGAGGATGGAGTCCACAGGAAAGCAGAGAGGGCCAAATTGTCTGTGGCATTTGAAAGGGTTCCAGGAGGCAGTGAGAACCAGCATTACTTTTCCCCGCTGGCACCTTTGCTGTGGCAGCAAAAGCTGGACGTTTGTCTTTTTTGCTCCGGAGGCTGCCGAAAGTGAAAACAGGTGCTTTTGAGGATGGAGTCCGCAGGAAAGCAGAGAGGGCCAAATTGTCTGTGGCATTTGAAGAGGTTCCAGGAGGCAGTGAGAACCAGCATTACTTTTCAGCGCTGGTACCTTTGCTGTGGCAGCAAAAGCTGGACGTTTGTCTTTTTTGCTCCGGAGGGCGCCGAAAGCAAAAATAGGTTCTTTTGAGGATGCAGTCCGCAGGAAAGCAGAGAGGGCCAAATTGTCTGTGGCATTTGAAAGGGTTCCAGGAGGCAGTGAGAACCAGCATTACTTTTCCCCTCTGGCACCTTTGCTGTGGCAGCAAAAGCTGGACGTTTGTCTTTTTTGCTCCGGAGGCTGCCGAAAGCGAAAACAGGTGCTTTTGAGGATGGAGTCCGCAGGAAAGCAGAGAGGGCCAAATTGTCTGTGGCATTTGAAAGGGTTCCAGGAGGCAGTGAGAACCAGCATTACTTTTCCCCGCTGGCACCTTTGCTGTGGCAGCAAAAGCTGGACGTTTGTCTTTTTTGCTCCGGAGGCTGCCGAAAGTGAAAACAGGTGCTTTTGAGGATGGAGTCCGCAGGAAAGCAGAGAGGGCCAAATTGTCTGTGGCATTTGAAGAGGTTCCAGGAGGCAGTGAGAACCAGCATTACTTTTCCCCGCTGGTACCTTTGCTGTGGCAGCAAAAGCTGGACGTTTGTCTTTTTTGCTCCGGAGGGCGCCGAAAGCAAAAATAGGTTCTTTTGAGGATGGAGTCCGCAGGAAAGCAGAGAGGGCCAAATTGTCTGTGGCATTTGAAAGGGTTCCAGGAGGCAGTGAGAACCAGCATTACTTTTCCCCGCTGGCACCTTTGCTGTGGCAGCAAAAGCTGGACGTTTGTCTTTTTTGCTCCGGAGGCTGCCGAAAGCGAAAACAGCTGCTTTTGAGGATGGAGTCCGCAGGAAAGCAGAGAGGAAAAGCATTTGAAAGGGTTCCAGGAGGCAGTGAGAACCAGCATTACTTTTCCCCGCTGGCACCTTTGCTGTGGCAGCAAAAGCTGGACGTTTGTCTTTTTTGCTCCGGAGGCTGCCGAAAGCGAAAACAGGTGCTTTTGAGGATGGAGTCCGCAGGAAAGCAGAGAGGGCCAAATTGTCTGTGGCATTTGAAAGGGTTCCAGGAGGCAGTGAGAACCAGCATTACTTTTCCCCGCTGGCACCTTTGCTGTGGCAGCAAAAGCTGGACGTTTGTCTTTTTTGCTCCGGAGGCTGCCGAAAGCGAAAACAGGTGCTTTTGAGGATGGAGTCCGCAGGAAAGCAGAGAGGGCCAAATTGTCTGGGGCATTTGAAAGAGTTCCAGGAGGCAGTGAGAACCAGCATTACTTTTCCCCGCTGGCACCTTTGCTGTGGCAGCAAAAGCTGGACGATTGTCTTTTTACCACCGGAGGGCGCCGAAAGTGAAAAAAGGCGCTTTTGAGGATAGAGTCCGCAGGAAAGCAGAGAGGGCCAAATTGTCAGGGGCATTTGAAAGGGTTCCAGGAGGCAGTGAGAACCAGCATTACTTTTCCCCGCTGGCACCTTTGCTGTGGCAGCAAAAGCCGGACGTCTGTCTTTTTTGCTCCGGAGGCTGCCGAAAGCGAAAACAGGTGCTTTTGAGATGGAGTCCGCAGGAAAGCAGAGAGGGGCCAAATTGTCTGTGGCATTTGAAAGGGTTCCAGGAGGCAGTGAGAACCAGCATCACTTTTCCCCGCTGGCACCTTTTCTGTGGCAGCAAAAGCTGGACGTTTGTCTTTTTACCACCGGAGGGCGCCGAAAGTTAAAAAAGGCGCTTTTGAGGATAGAGTCCGCAGGAAAGCAGAGAGGGCTAAATTGTCTGGGGCATTTGAAAGAGTTCCAGGAGGCAGTGAGAACCAGCATTACTTTTCCCGCTGGCACCTTTGCTGTGGCAGCAAAAGCTGGACGTTTGTCTTTTTTGCTCCGGAGGCTTCCGAAAGCGAAAATAGGTGCTTTTGAGGATGGAGTCCGCAGGAAAGCAGAGAGGGCCAAATTGTCTGTGGCATTTGAAAGAGTTCCAGGAGGCAGTGAGAACCAGCATCACTTTTCCCCGCTGGCACCTTTGCTGTGGCAGCAAAAGCTGGACGTTTGTCTTTTTACCACCGGAGGGCGCCGAAAGTGAAAAAAGGCGCTTTTGAGGATAGAGTCCGCAGGAAAGCAGAGAGGGCTTAATTGTCTGTGGCATTTGAAAGGGTTCCAGGAGGCAGTGAGAACCAGCATTACTTTTCCCCGCTGGCACCTTTGCTGTGGCAGCAAAAGCTGGACGTTTGTCTTTTTTTGCTCCGGAGGTTGCCGAAAGCGAAAACAGGTGCTTTTGAGGATGGAGTCCGTAGGAAAGCAGAGAGGGCCAAATTGTCAGGGGCATTTGAACAGGTTCCAGGAGGCAGTGAGAACCAGCATTACTTTTCCCCGCTGGCACCTTTGCTGTGGCAGCAAAAGCTGGACGTTTGTCTTTTTTGCTCCGGAGGGCGCCGAAAGGGAAAATAGGTTCTTTTGAGGATGGAGTCCACAGGAAAGCAGAGAGGGCCAAATTGTCTGTGGCATTTGAAAGGGTTCCAGGAGGCAGTGAGAACCAGCATTACGTTTCCCCGCTGGCACCTTTGCTGTGGCAGCAAAAGCTGGACGTTTGTCTTTTTTGCTCCGGAGGCTGCCGAAAGCGAAAACAGGTGCTTTTGAGGATGGAGTCCACAGGAAAGCAGAGAGGGCCAAATTGTCTGTGGCATTTGAAAGGGTTCCAGGAGGCAGTGAGAACCAGCATTACTTTTCCCCGCTGGCACCTTTGCTGTGGCAGCAAAAGCTGGACGTTTGTCTTTTTTGCTCCGGAGGCTGCCGAAAGCGAAAACAGCTGCTTTTGAGGATGGAGTCCGCAGGAAAGCAGAGAGGGCCAAATTGTCTGGGGCATTTGAAAGGGTTCCAGGAGGCAGTGAGAACCAGCATTACTTTTCCCCGCTGGCACCTTTGCTGTGGCAGCAAAAGCTGGACGTTTGACTTTTTTGCTCCGGACGCTGCCGAAAGCGAAAACAGGTGCTTTTGAGGATGGAGTCCGCAGGAAAGCAGAGAGGGCCAAATTGTCTGGGGCATTTGAAAGGGTTCCAGGAGGCAGTGAGAACCAGCATTACTTTTCCCCGCTGGCACCTTTGATGTGGCAGCAAAACCTGGACGTTTGTCTTTTTTGCTCCGGACGCTGCCGAAAGCGAAAACAGGTGCTTTTGAGGATGGAGTCCGCAGGAAAGCAGAGAGGGCCAAATTGTCTGGGGCATTTGAAAGGGTTCCAGGAGGCAGTGAGAACCAGCATTACTTTTCCCTGCTGGCACCTTTGCTGTGGCAGCAAAAGCTGGACGTTTGTCTTTTTTGCTCCGGAGGTTGCCGAAAGCGAAAACAGGTGCTTTTGAGGATGGAGTCCGCAGGAAAGCAGAGAGGGCCAAATTGTCTGTGGCATTTGAAGGAGTTCCAGGAGGCAGTGAGAACCAGCATTACTTTTCCCTGCTGGCACCTTTGCTGTGGCAGCAAAAGCTGGACGTTTGTCTTTTTTGCTCCGGAGGGCGCCGAAAGCAAAAATAGGTGCTTTTGAGGATGGAGTCCGCAGGAAAGAGAGAGGGGCCAAATTGTCTGTGGCATTTGAAAGGGTTCCAGGAGGCAGTGAGAACCAGCATTTACTTTTCCCCGCTGGCACCTTTGATGTGGCAGCAAAACCTGGACGTTTGTCTTTTTGCTCCGGAGGTTGCCGAAAGCGAAAACAGGTGCTTTTGAGGATGGAGTCCGCAGGAAAGCAGAGAGGGCCAAATTGTCTGGGGCATTTGAAAGAGTTCCAGGAGGCAGTGAGAACCAGCATTACTTTTCCCCGCTGGCACCTTTGCTGTGGCAGCAAAAGCTGGACGTTTGTCTTTTTTGCTCCGGAGGCTTCCGAAAGCGAAAATAGGTGCTTTTGAGGATGGAGTCCGCAGGAAAGCAGAGAGGGCCAAATTGTCTGTGGCATTTGAAAGAGTTCCAGGAGGCAGTGAGAACCAGCATCACTTTTCCCCGCTGGCACCTTTGCTGTGGCAGCAAAAGCTGGACGTTTGTCTTTTTACCACCGGAGGGCGCCGAAAGTGAAAAAAGGCGCTTTTGAGGATAGAGTCCGCAGGAAAGCAGAGAGGGCTTAATTGTCTGTGGCATTTGAAAGGGTTCCAGGAGGCAGTGAGAACCAGCATTACTTTTCCCCGCTGGCACCTTTGCTGTGGCAGCAAAAGCTGGACGTTTGTCTTTTTTGCTCCGGAGGTTGCCGAAAGCGAAAACAGGTGCTTTTGAGGATGGAGTCCGCAGGAAAGCAGAGAGGGCCAAATTGTCTGGGGCATTTGAACAGGTTCCAGGAGGCAGTGAGAACCAGCATTACTTTTCCCCGCTGGCACCTTTGCTGTGGCAGCAAAAGCTGGACGTTTGTCTTTTTTGCTCCGGAGGCTGCCGAAAGCGAAAACAGGTGCTTTTGAGGATGGAGTCCGCAGGAAAGCAGAGAGGGCCAAATTGTCTGTGGCATTTGAAAGGGTTCCAGGAGGCAGTGAGAACCAGCATTACTTTTCCCCGCTGGCACCTTTGCTGTGGCAGCAAAAGCTGGACGTTTGTCTTTTTTGCTCCGGAGGCTGCCGAAAGTGAAAACAGGTGCTTTTGAGGATGGAGTCCGCAGGAAAGCAGAGAGGGCCCAAATTGTCTGTGGCATTTGAAGAGGTTCCAGGAGGCAGTGAGAACCAGCATTACTTTTCCCCGCTGGTACCTTTGCTGTGGCAGCAAAAGCTGGACGTTTGTCTTTTTTGCTCCGGAGGGCGCCGAAAGCAAAAATAGGTTTCTTTTGAGGATGGAGTCCGCAGGAAAGCAGAGAGGGCCAAATTGTCTGTGGCATTTGAAAGGGTTCCAGGAGGCAGTGAGAACCAGCATTACTTTTCCCCTCTGGCACCTTTGCTGTGGCAGCAAAAGCTGGACGTTTGTCTTTTTTGCTCCGAGGCTGCCGAAAGCGAAAACAGGTGCTTTTGAGGATGGAGTCCGCAGGAAAGCAGAGAGGGCCAAATTGTCTGTGGCATTTGAAAGGGTTCCAGGAGGCAGTGAGAACCAGCATTACTTTCCCCGCTGGCACCTTTGCTGTGGCAGCAAAAGCTGGACGTTTGTCTTTTTGCTCCGGAGGCTGCCGAAAGTGAAAACAGGTGCTTTTGAGGATGGAGTCCGCAGGAAAGCAGAGAGGGCCAAATTGTCTGTGGCATTTGAAGAGGTTCCAGGAGGCAGTGAGAACCAGCATTACTTTTCCCCGCTGGTACCTTTGCTGTGGCAGCAAAAGCTGGACGTTTGTCTTTTTTGCTCCGGAGGGCGCCGAAAGCAAAAATAGGTTCTTTTGAGGATGGAGTCCGCAGGAAAGCAGAGAGGGCCAAATTGTCTGTGGCATTTGAAAGGGTTCCAGGAGGCAGTGAGAACCAGCATTACTTTTCCCCTCTGGCACCTTTGCTGTGGCAGCAAAAGCTGGACGTTTGTCTTTTTTGCTCCGGAGGCTGCCGAAAGCGAAAAACAGCTGCTTTTGAGGATGGAGTCCGCAGGAAAGCAGAGAGGAAAAGCATTTGAAAGGGTTCCAGGAGGCAGTGAGAACCAGCATTACTTTTCCCCGCTGGCACCTTTGCTGTGGCAGCAAAAGCTGGACGTTTGTCTTTTTTGCTCCGGAGGGCGCCGAAAGGGAAAATAGGTTCTTTGAGGATGGAGTCCGCAGGAAAGCAGAGAGGGCCAAATTGTCTGTGGCATTTGAAAGGGTTCCAGGAGGCAGTTAGAACCAGCATTACGTTTCCCCGCTGGCACCTTTGCTGTGGCAGCAAAAGCTGGACGTTTGTCTTTTTTGCTCCGGAGGCTGCCGAAAGCGAAAACAGGTGCTTTTGAGGATGGAGTCCACAGGAAAGCAGAGAGGGCCAAATTGTCTGTGGCATTTGAAAGGGTTCCAGGAGGCAGTGAGAACCAGCATTACTTTTCCCCGCTGGCACCTTTGCTGTGGCAGCAAAAGCTGGACGTTTGTCTTTTTTGCTCCGGAGGCTGCCGAAAGCGAAAACAGGTGCTTTTGAGGATGGAGTCCGCAGCAAAGCAGAGAGGGCCAAATTGTCTGTGGCATTTGAAGAGGTTCCAGGAGGCAGTGAGAACCAGCATTACTTTTCCCCGCTGGCACCTTTGCTGTGGCAGCAAAAGCTGGACGTTTGTCTTTTTTGCTCCGGACGCTGCCGAAAGCGAAAACAGGTGCTTTTGAGGATGGAGTCCGCAGGAAAGCAGAGAGGGCCAAATTGTCTGGGGCATTTGAAAGGGTTCCAGGAGGCAGTGAGAACCAGCATTACTTTTCCCCGCTGGCACCTTTGCTGTGGCAGCAAAAGCTGGACGTTTGTCTTTTTTGCTCCGGAGGTTGCCGAAAGCGAAAACAGGTGCTTTTGAGGATGGAGTCCGCAGCAAAGCAGAGAGGGCCAAATTGTCTGTGGCATTTGAAGGAGTTCCAGGAGGCAGTGAGAACCAGCATTACTTTTCCCTGCTGGCACATTTGCTGTGGCAGCAAAAGCTGGACGTTTGTCTTTTTTGCTCCGGAGGGCGCCGAAAGCAAAAATAGGTTCTTTTGAGGATGGAGTCCGCAGGAAAGCAGAGAGGGCCAAATTGTCTGTGGCATTTGAAAGGGTTCCAGGAGGCAGTGAGAACCAGCATTACTTTTCCCCGCTGGCACCTTTGATGTGGCAGCAAAACCTGGACGTTTGTCTTTTTTGCTCCGGAGGTTGCCGAAAGCGAAAACAGGTGCTTTTGAGGATGGAGTCCGCAGGAAAGCAGAGAGGGCCAAATTGTCTGGGGCATTTGAAGAGGTTCCAGGAGGCAGTGAGAACCAGCATTACTTTTCCCGCTGGCACCTTTGCTGTGGCAGCAAAAGCTGGACGTTTGTCTTTTTTGCTCCGGAGGCTGCCGAAAGCGAAAACAGGTGCTTTTGAGGATGGAGTCCACAGGAAAGCAGAGAGGGCCAAATTGTCTGTGGCATTTGAAAGGGTTCCAGGAGGCAGTGAGAACCAGCATTACTTTTCCCCGCTGGCACCTTTGCTGTGGCAGCAAAAGCTGGACGTTTGTCTTTTTTGCTCCGGAGGCTGCCGAAAGCGAAAACAGGTGCTTTTGAGGATGGAGTCCGCAGGAAAGCAGAGAGGGCCAAATTGTCTGTGGCATTTGAAAGAGTTCCAGGAGGCAGTGAGAACCAGCATTACTTTTCCCCGCTGGCACCTTTGCTGTGGCAGCAAAAGCTGGACGATTGTCTTTTTACCACCGGAGGGCGCCGAAAGTGAAAAAAGGCGCTTTTGAGGATAGAGTCCGCAGGAAAGCAGAGAGGGCTTAATTGTCTGTGGCATTTGAAAGGGTTCCAGGAGGCAGTGAGAACCAGCATTACTTTTCCCCGCTGGCACCTTTGCTGTGGCAGCAAAAGCTGGACGTTTGTCTTTTTTGCTCCGGAGGCTGCCGAAAGCGAAAACAGGTGCTTTTGAGGATGGAGTCCGCAGGAAAGCAGAGAGGGCCAAATTGTCTGGGGCATTTGAACAGGTTCCAGGAGGCAGTGAGAACCAGCATTACTTTTCCCCGCTGGCACCTTTGCTGTGGCAGCAAAAGCTGGACGTTTGTCTTTTTTGCTCCGGACGCTGCCGAAAGCGAAAACAGGTGCTTTTGAGGATGGAGTCCGCAGGAAAGCAGAGAGGGCCAAATTGTCTGGGGCATTTGAAAGGGTTCCAGGAGGCAGTGAGAACCAGCATTACTTTTCCCCGCTGGCACCTTTGCTGTGGCAGCAAAAGCTGGACGTTTGTCTTTTTTGCTCCGGAGGCTGCCGAAAGCGAAAACAGGTGCTTTTGAGGATGGAGTCCACAGGAAAGCAGAGAGGGCCAAATTGTCTGTGGCATTTGAAAGGGTTCCAGGAGGCAGTGAGAACCAGCATCACTTTTCCCCGCTGGCACCTTTGCTGTGGCAGCAAAAGCTGGACGTTTGTCTTTTTACCACCGGAGGGCGCCGAAAGTGAAAAAAGGCGCTTTTGAGGATAGAGTCCGCAGGAAAGCAGAGAGGGCTTAATTGTCTGGGGCATTTGAAAGGGTTCCAGGAGGCAGTGAGAACCAGCATTACTTTTCCCCGCTGGCACCTTTGCTGTGGCAGCAAAAGCTGGACGTTTGTCTTTTTTGCTCTGGAGGCTGCCGAAAGCGAAAACAGGTGCTTTTGAGGATGGAGTCCGCAGGAAAGCAGAGAGGGCCAAATTGTCTGGGGCATTTGAAAGGGTTCCAGGAGGCAGTGAGAACCAGCATTACTTTTCCCCGCTGGCACCTTTGCTGTGGCAGCAAAAGCTGGACGTTTGTCTTTTTTGCTCCGGAGGTTGCCGAAAGCGAAAACAGGTGCTTTTGAGGATGGAGTCCGCAGGAAAGCAGAGAGGGCCAAATTGTCTGTGGCATTTGAAGGAGTTCCAGGAGGCAGTGAGAACCAGCATTACTTTTCCCTGCTGGCACCTTTGCTGTGGCAGCAAAAGCTGGACGTTTGTCTTTTTTGCTCCGGAGGGCGCCGAAAGCAAAAATAGGTGCTTTTGAGGATGGAGTCCGCAGGAAAGCAGAGAGGGCCAAATTGTCTGTGGCATTTGAAAGGGTTCCAGGAGGCAGTGAGAACCAGCATTACTTTTCCCCGCTGGCACCTTTGATGTGGCAGCAAAACCTGGACGTTTGTCTTTTTTGCTCCGGAGGTTGCCGAAAGCGAAAACAGGTGCTTTTGAGGATGGAGTCCGCAGGAAAGCAGAGAGGGCCAAATTGTCTGGGGCATTTGAAAGAGTTCCAGGAGGCAGTGAGAACCAGCATTACTTTTCCCCGCTGGCACCTTTGCTGTGGCAGCAAAAGCTGGACGTTTGTCTTTTTTGCTCCGGAGGCTTCCGAAAGCGAAAATAGGTGCTTTTGAGGATGGAGTCCGCAGGAAAGCAGAGAGGGCCAAATTGTCTGTGGCATTTGAAAGAGTTCCAGGAGGCAGTGAGAACCAGCATCACTTTTCCCCGCTGGCACCTTTGCTGTGGCAGCAAAAGCTGGACGTTTGTCTTTTTACCACCGGAGGGCGCCGAAAGTGAAAAAAGGCGCTTTTGAGGATAGAGTCCGCAGGAAAGCAGAGAGGGCTTAATTGTCTGTGGCATTTGAAAGGGTTCCAGGAGGCAGTGAGAACCAGCATTACTTTTCCCCGCTGGCACCTTTGCTGTGGCAGCAAAAGCTGGACGTTTGTCTTTTTTGCTCCGGAGGTTGCCGAAAGCGAAAACAGGTGCTTTTGAGGATGGAGTCCGCAGGAAAGCAGAGAGGGCCAAATTGTCTGGGGCATTTGAACAGGTTCCAGGAGGCAGTGAGAACCAGCATTACTTTTCCCCGCTGGCACCTTTGCTGTGGCAGCAAAAGCTGGACGTTTGTCTTTTTTGCTCCGGAGGCTGCCGAAAGCGAAAACAGGTGCTTTTGAGGATGGAGTCCGCAGGAAAGCAGAGAGGGCCAAATTGTCTGTGGCATTTGAAAGGGTTCCAGGAGGCAGTGAGAACCAGCATTACTTTTCCCCGCTGGCACCTTTGCTGTGGCAGCAAAAGCTGGACGTTTGTCTTTTTTGCTCCGGAGGCTGCCGAAAGTGAAAACAGGTGCTTTTGAGGATGGAGTCCGCAGGAAAGCAGAGAGGGCCTAATTGTCTGTGGCATTTGAAGAGGTTCCAGGAGGCAGTGAGAACCAGCATTACTTTTCCCCGCTGGTACCTTTGCTGTGGCAGCAAAAGCTGGACGTTTGTCTTTTTTGCTCCGGAGGGCGCCGAAAGCAAAAATAGGTTCTTTTGAGGATGGAGTCCGCAGGAAAGCAGAGAGGGCCAAATTGTCTGTGGCATTTGAAAGGGTTCCAGGAGGCAGTGAGAACCAGCATTACTTTTCCCCTCTGGCACCTTTGCTGTGGCAGCAAAAGCTGGACGTTTGTCTTTTTTGCTCCGGAGGCTGCCGAAAGCGAAAACAGGTGCTTTTGAGGATGGAGTCCGCAGGAAAGCAGAGAGGGCCAAATTGTCTGTGGCATTTGAAAGGGTTCCAGGAGGCAGTGAGAACCAGCATTACTTTTCCCCGCTGGCACCTTTGCTGTGGCAGCAAAAGCTGGACGTTTGTCTTTTTTGCTCCGGAGGCTGCCGAAAGTGAAAACAGGTGCTTTTGAGGATGGAGTCCGCAGGAAAGCAGAGAGGGCCAAATTGTCTGTGGCATTTGAAGAGGTTCCAGGAGGCAGTGAGAACCAGCATTACTTTTCCCCGCTGGTACCTTTGCTGTGGCAGCAAAAGCTGGACGTTTGTCTTTTTTGCTCCGGAGGGCGCCGAAAGCAAAAATAGGTTCTTTTGAGGATGGAGTCCGCAGGAAAGCAGAGAGGGCCAAATTGTCTGTGGCATTTGAAAGGGTTCCAGGAGGCAGTGAGAACCAGCATTACTTTTCCCCGCTGGCACCTTTGCTGTGGCAGCAAAAGCTGGACGTTTGTCTTTTTTGCTCCGGAGGCTGCCGAAAGCGAAAACAGCTGCTTTTGAGGATGGAGTCCGCAGGAAAGCAGAGAGGAAAAGCATTTGAAAGGGTTCCAGGAGGCAGTGAGAACCAGCATTACTTTTCCCCGCTGGCACCTTTGCTGTGGCAGCAAAAGCTGGACGTTTGTCTTTTTTGCTCCGGAGGCTGCCGAAAGCGAAAACAGGTGCTTTTGAGGATGGAGTCCGCAGGAAAGCAGAGAGGGCCAAATTGTCTGTGGCATTTGAAAGGGTTCCAGGAGGCAGTGAGAACCAGCATTACTTTTCCCCGCTGGCACCTTTGCTGTGGCAGCAAAAGCTGGACGTTTGTCTTTTTTGCTCCGGAGGCTGCCGAAAGCGAAAACAGGTGCTTTTGAGGATGGAGTCCGCAGGAAAGCAGAGAGGGCCAAATTGTCTGGGGCATTTGAAAGAGTTCCAGGAGGCAGTGAGAACCAGCATTACTTTTCCCCGCTGGCACCTTTGCTGTGGCAGCAAAAGCTGGACGATTGTCTTTTTACCACCGGAGGGCGCCGAAAGTGAAAAAAGGCGCTTTTGAGGATAGAGTCCGCAGGAAAGCAGAGAGGGCCAAATTGTCAGGGGCATTTGAAAGGGTTCCAGGAGGCAGTGAGAACCAGCATTACTTTTCCCCGCTGGCACCTTTGCTGTGGCAGCAAAAGCCGGACGTCTGTCTTTTTTGCTCCGGAGGCTGCCGAAAGCGAAAACAGGTGCTTTTGAGGATGGAGTCCGCAGGAAAGCAGAGAGGGCCAAATTGTCTGTGGCATTTGAAAGGGTTCCAGGAGGCAGTGAGAACCAGCATCACTTTTCCCCGCTGGCACCTTTTCTGTGGCAGCAAAAGCTGGACGTTTGTCTTTTTACCACCGGAGGGCGCCGAAAGTTAAAAAAGGCGCTTTTGAGGATAGAGTCCGCAGGAAAGCAGAGAGGGCTAAATTGTCTGGGGCATTTGAAAGAGTTCCAGGAGGCAGTGAGAACCAGCATTACTTTTCCCGCTGGCACCTTTGCTGTGGCAGCAAAAGCTGGACGTTTGTCTTTTTTGCTCCGGAGGCTTCCGAAAGCGAAAATAGGTGCTTTTGAGGATGGAGTCCGCAGGAAAGCAGAGAGGGCCAAATTGTCTGTGGCATTTGAAAGAGTTCCAGGAGGCAGTGAGAACCAGCATCACTTTTCCCCGCTGGCACCTTTGCTGTGGCAGCAAAAGCTGGACGTTTGTCTTTTTACCACCGGAGGGCGCCGAAAGTGAAAAAAGGCGCTTTTGAGGATAGAGTCCGCAGGAAAGCAGAGAGGGCTTAATTGTCTGTGGCATTTGAAAGGGTTCCAGGAGGCAGTGAGAACCAGCATTACTTTTCCCCGCTGGCACCTTTGCTGTGGCAGCAAAAGCTGGACGTTTGTCTTTTTTGCTCCGGAGGTTGCCGAAAGCGAAAACAGGTGCTTTTGAGGATGGAGTCCGTAGGAAAGCAGAGAGGGCCAAATTGTCAGGGGCATTTGAACAGGTTCCAGGAGGCAGTGAGAACCAGCATTACTTTTCCCCGCTGGCACCTTTGCTGTGGCAGCAAAAGCTGGACGTTTGTCTTTTTTGCTCCGGAGGGCGCCGAAAGGGAAAATAGGTTCTTTTGAGGATGGAGTCCACAGGAAAGCAGAGAGGGCCAAATTGTCTGTGGCATTTGGAAGGGTTCCAGGAGGCAGTGAGAACCAGCATTACGTTTCCCCGCTGGCACCTTTGCTGTGGCAGCAAAAGCTGGACGTTTGTCTTTTTTGCTCCGGAGGCTGCCGAAAGCGAAAACAGGTGCTTTTGAGGATGGAGTCCACAGGAAAGCAGAGAGGGCCAAATTGTCTGTGGCATTTGAAAGGGTTCCAGGAGGCAGTGAGAACCAGCATTACTTTTCCCCGCTGGCACCTTTGCTGTGGCAGCAAAAGCTGGACGTTTGTCTTTTTTGCTCCGGAGGCTGCCGAAAGCGAAAACAGGTGCTTTTGAGGATGGAGTCCGCAGGAAAGCAGAGAGGGCCAAATTGTCTGGGGCATTTGAAAGGGTTCCAGGAGGCAGTGAGAACCAGCATTACTTTTCCCCGCTGGCACCTTTGCTGTGGCAGCAAAAGCTGGACGTTTGACTTTTTTGCTCCGGACGCTGCCGAAAGCGAAAACAGGTGCTTTTGAGGATGGAGTCCGCAGGAAAGCAGAGAGGGCCAAATTGTCTGGGGCATTTGAAAGGGTTCCAGGAGGCAGTGAGAACCAGCATTACTTTTCCCCGCTGGCACCTTTGATGTGGCAGCAAAACCTGGACGTTTGTCTTTTTTGCTCCGGACGCTGCCGAAAGCGAAAACAGGTGCTTTTGAGGATGGAGTCCGCAGGAAAGCAGAGAGGGCCAAATTGTCTGGGGCATTTGAAAGGGTTCCAGGAGGCAGTGAGAACCAGCATTACTTTTCCCTGCTGGCACCTTTGCTGTGGCAGCAAAAGCTGGACGTTTGTCTTTTTTGCTCCGGAGGTTGCCGAAAGCGAAAACAGGTGCTTTTGAGGATGGAGTCCGCAGGAAAGCAGAGAGGGCCAAATTGTCTGTGGCATTTGAAGGAGTTCCAGGAGGCAGTGAGAACCAGCATTACTTTTCCCTGCTGGCACCTTTGCTGTGGCAGCAAAAGCTGGACGTTTGTCTTTTTTGCTCCGGAGGGCGCCGAAAGCAAAAATAGGTGCTTTTGAGGATGGAGTCCGCAGGAAAGCAGAGAGGGCCAAATTGTCTGTGGCATTTGAAAGGGTTCCAGGAGGCAGTGAGAACCAGCATTACTTTTCCCCGCTGGCACCTTTGATGTGGCAGCAAAACCTGGACGTTTGTCTTTTTTGCTCCGGAGGTTGCCGAAAGCGAAAACAGGTGCTTTTGAGGATGGAGTCCGCAGGAAAGCAGAGAGGGCCAAATTGTCTGGGGCATTTGAAAGAGTTCCAGGAGGCAGTGAGAACCAGCATTACTTTTCCCCGCTGGCACCTTTGCTGTGGCAGCAAAAGCTGGACGTTTGTCTTTTTTGCTCCGGAGGCTTCCGAAAGCGAAAATAGGTGCTTTTGAGGATGGAGTCCGCAGGAAAGCAGAGAGGGCCAAATTGTCTGTGGCATTTGAAAGAGTTCCAGGAGGCAGTGAGAACCAGCATCACTTTTCCCCGCTGGCACCTTTGCTGTGGCAGCAAAAGCTGGACGTTTGTCTTTTTACCACCGGAGGGCGCCGAAAGTGAAAAAAGGCGCTTTTGAGGATAGAGTCCGCAGGAAAGCAGAGAGGGCTTAATTGTCTGTGGCATTTGAAAGGGTTCCAGGAGGCAGTGAGAACCAGCATTACTTTTCCCCGCTGGCACCTTTGCTGTGGCAGCAAAAGCTGGACGTTTGTCTTTTTTGCTCCGGAGGTTGCCGAAAGCGAAAACAGGTGCTTTTGAGGATGGAGTCCGCAGGAAAGCAGAGAGGGCCAAATTGTCTGGGGCATTTGAACAGGTTCCAGGAGGCAGTGAGAACCAGCATTACTTTTCCCCGCTGGCACCTTTGCTGTGGCAGCAAAAGCTGGACGTTTGTCTTTTTTGCTCCGGAGGCTGCCGAAAGCGAAAACAGGTGCTTTTGAGGATGGAGTCCGCAGGAAAGCAGAGAGGGCCAAATTGTCTGTGGCATTTGAAAGGGTTCCAGGAGGCAGTGAGAACCAGCATTACTTTTCCCCGCTGGCACCTTTGCTGTGGCAGCAAAAGCTGGACGTTTGTCTTTTTTGCTCCGGAGGCTGCCGAAAGTGAAAACAGGTGCTTTTGAGGATGGAGTCCGCAGGAAAGCAGAGAGGGCCAAATTGTCTGTGGCATTTGAAGAGGTTCCAGGAGGCAGTGAGAACCAGCATTACTTTTCCCCGCTGGTACCTTTGCTGTGGCAGCAAAAGCTGGACGTTTGTCTTTTTTGCTCCGGAGGGCGCCGAAAGCAAAAATAGGTTCTTTTGAGGATGGAGTCCGCAGGAAAGCAGAGAGGGCCAAATTGTCTGTGGCATTTGAAAGGGTTCCAGGAGGCAGTGAGAACCAGCATTACTTTTCCCCTCTGGCACCTTTGCTGTGGCAGCAAAAGCTGGACGTTTGTCTTTTTTGCTCCGGAGGCTGCCGAAAGCGAAAACAGGTGCTTTTGAGGATGGAGTCCGCAGGAAAGCAGAGAGGGCCAAATTGTCTGTGGCATTTGAAAGGGTTCCAGGAGGCAGTGAGAACCAGCATTACTTTTCCCCGCTGGCACCTTTGCTGTGGCAGCAAAAGCTGGACGTTTGTCTTTTTTGCTCCGGAGGCTGCCGAAAGTGAAAACAGGTGCTTTTGAGGATGGAGTCCGCAGGAAAGCAGAGAGGGCCAAATTGTCTGTGGCATTTGAAGAGGTTCCAGGAGGCAGTGAGAACCAGCATTACTTTTCCCCGCTGGTACCTTTGCTGTGGCAGCAAAAGCTGGACGTTTGTCTTTTTTGCTCCGGAGGGCGCCGAAAGCAAAAATAGGTTCTTTTGAGGATGGAGTCCGCAGGAAAGCAGAGAGGGCCAAATTGTCTGTGGCATTTGAAAGGGTTCCAGGAGGCAGTGAGAACCAGCATTACTTTTCCCCTCTGGCACCTTTGCTGTGGCAGCAAAAGCTGGACGTTTGTCTTTTTTGCTCCGGAGGCTGCCGAAAGCGAAAACAGCTGCTTTTGAGGATGGAGTCCGCAGGAAAGCAGAGAGGAAAAGCATTTGAAAGGGTTCCAGGAGGCAGTGAGAACCAGCATTACTTTTCCCCGCTGGCACCTTTGCTGTGGCAGCAAAAGCTGGACGTTTGTCTTTTTTGCTCCGGAGGGCGCCGAAAGGGAAAATAGGTTCTTTTGAGGATGGAGTCCGCAGGAAAGCAGAGAGGGCCAAATTGTCTGTGGCATTTGAAAGGGTTCCAGGAGGCAGTGAGAACCAGCATTACGTTTCCCCGCTGGCACCTTTGCTGTGGCAGCAAAAGCTGGACGTTTGTCTTTTTTGCTCCGGAGGCTGCCGAAAGCGAAAACAGGTGCTTTTGAGGATGGAGTCCACAGGAAAGCAGAGAGGGCCAAATTGTCTGTGGCATTTGAAAGGGTTCCAGGAGGCAGTGAGAACCAGCATTACTTTTCCCCGCTGGCACCTTTGCTGTGGCAGCAAAAGCTGGACGTTTGTCTTTTTTGCTCCGGAGGCTGCCGAAAGCGAAAACAGGTGCTTTTGAGGATGGAGTCCGCAGCAAAGCAGAGAGGGCCAAATTGTCTGTGGCATTTGAAGAGGTTCCAGGAGGCAGTGAGAACCAGCATTACTTTTCCCCGCTGGCACCTTTGCTGTGGCAGCAAAAGCTGGACGTTTGTCTTTTTTGCTCCGGACGCTGCCGAAAGCGAAAACAGGTGCTTTTGAGGATGGAGTCCGCAGGAAAGCAGAGAGGGCCAAATTGTCTGGGGCATTTGAAAGGGTTCCAGGAGGCAGTGAGAACCAGCATTACTTTTCCCCGCTGGCACCTTTGCTGTGGCAGCAAAAGCTGGACGTTTGTCTTTTTTGCTCCGGAGGTTGCCGAAAGCGAAAACAGGTGCTTTTGAGGATGGAGTCCGCAGCAAAGCAGAGAGGGCCAAATTGTCTGTGGCATTTGAAGGAGTTCCAGGAGGCAGTGAGAACCAGCATTACTTTTCCCTGCTGGCACATTTGCTGTGGCAGCAAAAGCTGGACGTTTGTCTTTTTTGCTCCGGAGGGCGCCGAAAGCAAAAATAGGTTCTTTTGAGGATGGAGTCCGCAGGAAAGCAGAGAGGGCCAAATTGTCTGTGGCATTTGAAAGGGTTCCAGGAGGCAGTGAGAACCAGCATTACTTTTCCCCGCTGGCACCTTTGATGTGGCAGCAAAACCTGGACGTTTGTCTTTTTTGCTCCGGAGGTTGCCGAAAGCGAAAACAGGTGCTTTTGAGGATGGAGTCCGCAGGAAAGCAGAGAGGGCCAAATTGTCTGGGGCATTTGAAGAGGTTCCAGGAGGCAGTGAGAACCAGCATTACTTTTCCCCGCTGGCACCTTTGCTGTGGCAGCAAAAGCTGGACGTTTGTCTTTTTTGCTCCGGAGGCTGCCGAAAGCGAAAACAGGTGCTTTTGAGGATGGAGTCCACAGGAAAGCAGAGAGGGCCAAATTGTCTGTGGCATTTGAAAGGGTTCCAGGAGGCAGTGAGAACCAGCATTACTTTTCCCCGCTGGCACCTTTGCTGTGGCAGCAAAAGCTGGACGTTTGTCTTTTTTGCTCCGGAGGCTGCCGAAAGCGAAAACAGGTGCTTTTGAGGATGGAGTCCGCAGGAAAGCAGAGAGGGCCAAATTGTCTGTGGCATTTGAAAGAGTTCCAGGAGGCAGTGAGAACCAGCATTACTTTTCCCCGCTGGCACCTTTGCTGTGGCAGCAAAAGCTGGACGATTGTCTTTTTACCACCGGAGGGCGCCGAAAGTGAAAAAAGGCGCTTTTGAGGATAGAGTCCGCAGGAAAGCAGAGAGGGCTTAATTGTCTGTGGCATTTGAAAGGGTTCCAGGAGGCAGTGAGAACCAGCATTACTTTTCCCCGCTGGCACCTTTGCTGTGGCAGCAAAAGCTGGACGTTTGTCTTTTTTGCTCCGGAGGCTGCCGAAAGCGAAAACAGGTGCTTTTGAGGATGGAGTCCGCAGGAAAGCAGAGAGGGCCAAATTGTCTGGGGCATTTGAACAGGTTCCAGGAGGCAGTGAGAACCAGCATTACTTTTCCCCGCTGGCACCTTTGCTGTGGCAGCAAAAGCTGGACGTTTGTCTTTTTTGCTCCGGACGCTGCCGAAAGCGAAAACAGGTGCTTTTGAGGATGGAGTCCGCAGGAAAGCAGAGAGGGCCAAATTGTCTGGGGCATTTGAAAGGGTTCCAGGAGGCAGTGAGAACCAGCATTACTTTTCCCCGCTGGCACCTTTGCTGTGGCAGCAAAAGCTGGACGTTTGTCTTTTTTGCTCCGGAGGCTGCCGAAAGCGAAAACAGGTGCTTTTGAGGATGGAGTCCACAGGAAAGCAGAGAGGGCCAAATTGTCTGTGGCATTTGAAAGGGTTCCAGGAGGCAGTGAGAACCAGCATCACTTTTCCCCGCTGGCACCTTTGCTGTGGCAGCAAAAGCTGGACGTTTGTCTTTTTACCACCGGAGGGCGCCGAAAGTGAAAAAAGGCGCTTTTGAGGATAGAGTCCGCAGGAAAGCAGAGAGGGCTTAATTGTCTGGGGCATTTGAAAGGGTTCCAGGAGGCAGTGAGAACCAGCATTACTTTTCCCCGCTGGCACCTTTGCTGTGGCAGCAAAAGCTGGACGTTTGTCTTTTTTGCAATGGAGGCTGCCGAAAGCGAAAACAGGTGCTTTTGAGGATGGAGTCCGCAGGAAAGCAGAGAGGGCCAAATTGTCTGGGGCATTTGAAAGGGTTCCAGGAGGCAGTGAGAACCAGCATTACTTTTCCCCGCTGGCACCTTTGCTGTGGCAGCAAAAGCTGGACGTTTGTCTTTTTTGCTCCGGAGGTTGCCGAAAGCGAAAACAGGTGCTTTTGAGGATGGAGTCCGCAGGAAAGCAGAGAGGGCCAAATTGTCTGTGGCATTTGAAGGAGTTCCAGGAGGCAGTGAGAACCAGCATTACTTTTCCCTGCTGGCACCTTTGCTGTGGCAGCAAAAGCTGGACGTTTGTCTTTTTTGCTCCGGAGGGCGCCGAAAGCAAAAATAGGTGCTTTTGAGGATGGAGTCCGCAGGAAAGCAGAGAGGGCCAAATTGTCTGTGGCATTTGAAAGGGTTCCAGGAGGCAGTGAGAACCAGCATTACTTTTCCCCGCTGGCACCTTTGATGTGGCAGCAAAACCTGGACGTTTGTCTTTTTTGCTCCGGAGGTTGCCGAAAGCGAAAACAGGTGCTTTTGAGGATGGAGTCCGCAGGAAAGCAGAGAGGGCCAAATTGTCTGGGGCATTTGAAAGAGTTCCAGGAGGCAGTGAGAACCAGCATTACTTTTCCCCGCTGGCACCTTTGCTGTGGCAGCAAAAGCTGGACGTTTGTCTTTTTTGCTCCGGAGGCTTCCGAAAGCGAAAATAGGTGCTTTTGAGGATGGAGTCCGCAGGAAAGCAGAGAGGGCCAAATTGTCTGTGGCATTTGAAAGAGTTCCAGGAGGCAGTGAGAACCAGCATCACTTTTCCCCGCTGGCACCTTTGCTGTGGCAGCAAAAGCTGGACGTTTGTCTTTTTACCACCGGAGGGCGCCGAAAGTGAAAAAAGGCGCTTTTGAGGATAGAGTCCGCAGGAAAGCAGAGAGGGCTTAATTGTCTGTGGCATTTGAAAGGGTTCCAGGAGGCAGTGAGAACCAGCATTACTTTTCCCCGCTGGCACCTTTGCTGTGGCAGCAAAAGCTGGACGTTTGTCTTTTTTGCTCCGGAGGTTGCCGAAAGCGAAAACAGGTGCTTTTGAGGATGGAGTCCGCAGGAAAGCAGAGAGGGCCAAATTGTCTGGGGCATTTGAACAGGTTCCAGGAGGCAGTGAGAACCAGCATTACTTTTCCCCGCTGGCACCTTTGCTGTGGCAGCAAAAGCTGGACGTTTGTCTTTTTTGCTCCGGAGGCTGCCGAAAGCGAAAACAGGTGCTTTTGAGGATGGAGTCCGCAGGAAAGCAGAGAGGGCCAAATTGTCTGTGGCATTTGAAAGGGTTCCAGGAGGCAGTGAGAACCAGCATTACTTTTCCCCGCTGGCACCTTTGCTGTGGCAGCAAAAGCTGGACGTTTGTCTTTTTTGCTCCGGAGGCTGCCGAAAGTGAAAACAGGTGCTTTTGAGGATGGAGTCCGCAGGAAAGCAGAGAGGGCCTAATTGTCTGTGGCATTTGAAGAGGTTCCAGGAGGCAGTGAGAACCAGCATTACTTTTCCCCGCTGGTACCTTTGCTGTG
Source organism: Vanellus vanellus (assembly GCF_965231255.1). Lineage (NCBI taxonomy): Eukaryota > Metazoa > Chordata > Aves > Charadriiformes > Charadriidae > Vanellus > Vanellus vanellus. The sequence continues at coordinate 37,989 of NW_028127645.1, read as the reverse complement.
GCAGCAAAAGCTGGACGTTTGTCTTTTTTGCTCCGGAGGGCGCCGAAAGCAAAAATAGGTTCTTTTGAGGATGGAGTCCGCAGGAAAGCAGAGAGGGCCAAATTGTCTGTGGCATTTGAAAGGGTTCCAGGAGGCAGTGAGAACCAGCATTACTTTTCCCCTCTGGCACCTTTGCTGTGGCAGCAAAAGCTGGACGTTTGTCTTTTTTGCTCCGGAGGCTGCCGAAAGCGAAAACAGGTGCTTTTGAGGATGGAGTCCGCAGGAAAGCAGAGAGGGCCAAATTGTCTGTGGCATTTGAAAGGGTTCCAGGAGGCAGTGAGAACCAGCATTACTTTTCCCCGCTGGCACCTTTGCTGTGGCAGCAAAAGCTGGACGTTTGTCTTTTTTGCTCCGGAGGCTGCCGAAAGTGAAAACAGGTGCTTTTGAGGATGGAGTCCGCAGGAAAGCAGAGAGGGCCAAATTGTCTGTGGCATTTGAAGAGGTTCCAGGAGGCAGTGAGAACCAGCATTACTTTTCCCCGCTGGTACCTTTGCTGTGGCAGCAAAAGCTGGACGTTTGTCTTTTTTGCTCCGGAGGGCGCCGAAAGCAAAAATAGGTTCTTTTGAGGATGGAGTCCGCAGGAAAGCAGAGAGGGCCAAATTGTCTGTGGCATTTGAAAGGGTTCCAGGAGGCAGTGAGAACCAGCATTACTTTTCCCCTCTGGCACCTTTGCTGTGGCAGCAAAAGCTGGACGTTTGTCTTTTTTGCTCCGGAGGCTGCCGAAAGCGAAAACAGCTGCTTTTGAGGATGGAGTCCGCAGGAAAGCAGAGAGGAAAAGCATTTGAAAGGGTTCCAGGAGGCAGTGAGAACCAGCATTACTTTTCCCCGCTGGCACCTTTGCTGTGGCAGCAAAAGCTGGACGTTTGTCTTTTTTGCTCCGGAGGGCGCCGAAAGGGAAAATAGGTTCTTTTGAGGATGGAGTCCGCAGGAAAGCAGAGAGGGCCAAATTGTCTGTGGCATTTGAAAGGGTTCCAGGAGGCAGTGAGAACCAGCATTACGTTTCCCCGCTGGCACCTTTGCTGTGGCAGCAAAAGCTGGACGTTTGTCTTTTTTGCTCCGGAGGCTGCCGAAAGCGAAAACAGGTGCTTTTGAGGATGGAGTCCACAGGAAAGCAGAGAGGGCCAAATTGTCTGTGGCATTTGAAAGGGTTCCAGGAGGCAGTGAGAACCAGCATTACTTTTCCCCGCTGGCACCTTTGCTGTGGCAGCAAAAGCTGGACGTTTGTCTTTTTTGCTCCGGAGGCTGCCGAAAGCGAAAACAGGTGCTTTTGAGGATGGAGTCCGCAGCAAAGCAGAGAGGGCCAAATTGTCTGTGGCATTTGAAGAGGTTCCAGGAGGCAGTGAGAACCAGCATTACTTTTCCCCGCTGGCACCTTTGCTGTGGCAGCAAAAGCTGGACGTTTGTCTTTTTTGCTCCGGACGCTGCCGAAAGCGAAAACAGGTGCTTTTGAGGATGGAGTCCGCAGGAAAGCAGAGAGGGCCAAATTGTCTGGGGCATTTGAAAGGGTTCCAGGAGGCAGTGAGAACCAGCATTACTTTTCCCCGCTGGCACCTTTGCTGTGGCAGCAAAAGCTGGACGTTTGTCTTTTTTGCTCCGGAGGTTGCCGAAAGCGAAAACAGGTGCTTTTGAGGATGGAGTCCGCAGCAAAGCAGAGAGGGCCAAATTGTCTGTGGCATTTGAAGGAGTTCCAGGAGGCAGTGAGAACCAGCATTACTTTTCCCTGCTGGCACATTTGCTGTGGCAGCAAAAGCTGGACGTTTGTCTTTTTTGCTCCGGAGGGCGCCGAAAGCAAAAATAGGTTCTTTTGAGGATGGAGTCCGCAGGAAAGCAGAGAGGGCCAAATTGTCTGTGGCATTTGAAAGGGTTCCAGGAGGCAGTGAGAACCAGCATTACTTTTCCCCGCTGGCACCTTTGATGTGGCAGCAAAACCTGGACGTTTGTCTTTTTTGCTCCGGAGGTTGCCGAAAGCGAAAACAGGTGCTTTTGAGGATGGAGTCCGCAGGAAAGCAGAGAGGGCCAAATTGTCTGGGGCATTTGAAGAGGTTCCAGGAGGCAGTGAGAACCAGCATTACTTTTCCCCGCTGGCACCTTTGCTGTGGCAGCAAAAGCTGGACGTTTGTCTTTTTTGCTCCGGAGGCTGCCGAAAGCGAAAACAGGTGCTTTTGAGGATGGAGTCCACAGGAAAGCAGAGAGGGCCAAATTGTCTGTGGCATTTGAAAGGGTTCCAGGAGGCAGTGAGAACCAGCATTACTTTTCCCCGCTGGCACCTTTGCTGTGGCAGCAAAAGCTGGACGTTTGTCTTTTTTGCTCCGGAGGCTGCCGAAAGCGAAAACAGGTGCTTTTGAGGATGGAGTCCGCAGGAAAGCAGAGAGGGCCAAATTGTCTGTGGCATTTGAAAGAGTTCCAGGAGGCAGTGAGAACCAGCATTACTTTTCCCCGCTGGCACCTTTGCTGTGGCAGCAAAAGCTGGACGATTGTCTTTTTACCACCGGAGGGCGCCGAAAGTGAAAAAAGGCGCTTTTGAGGATAGAGTCCGCAGGAAAGCAGAGAGGGCTTAATTGTCTGTGGCATTTGAAAGGGTTCCAGGAGGCAGTGAGAACCAGCATTACTTTTCCCCGCTGGCACCTTTGCTGTGGCAGCAAAAGCTGGACGTTTGTCTTTTTTGCTCCGGAGGCTGCCGAAAGCGAAAACAGGTGCTTTTGAGGATGGAGTCCGCAGGAAAGCAGAGAGGGCCAAATTGTCTGGGGCATTTGAACAGGTTCCAGGAGGCAGTGAGAACCAGCATTACTTTTCCCCGCTGGCACCTTTGCTGTGGCAGCAAAAGCTGGACGTTTGTCTTTTTTGCTCCGGACGCTGCCGAAAGCGAAAATAGGTTCTTTTGAGGATGGAGTCCGCAGGAAAGCAGAGAGGGCCAAATTGTCTGGGGCATTTGAAAGGGTTCCAGGAGGCAGTGAGAACCAGCATTACTTTTCCCCGCTGGCACCTTTGCTGTGGCAGCAAAAGCTGGACGTTTGTCTTTTTTGCTCCGGAGGCTGCCGAAAGCGAAAACAGGTGCTTTTGAGGATGGAGTCCACAGGAAAGCAGAGAGGGCCAAATTGTCTGTGGCATTTGAAAGGGTTCCAGGAGGCAGTGAGAACCAGCATCACTTTTCCCCGCTGGCACCTTTGCTGTGGCAGCAAAAGCTGGACGTTTGTCTTTTTACCACCGGAGGGCGCCGAAAGTGAAAAAAGGCGCTTTTGAGGATAGAGTCCGCAGGAAAGCAGAGAGGGCTTAATTGTCTGGGGCATTTGAAAGGGTTCCAGGAGGCAGTGAGAACCAGCATTACTTTTCCCCGCTGGCACCTTTGCTGTGGCAGCAAAAGCTGGACGTTTGTCTTTTTTGCTCTGGAGGCTGCCGAAAGCGAAAACAGGTGCTTTTGAGGATGGAGTCCGCAGGAAAGCAGAGAGGGCCAAATTGTCTGGGGCATTTGAAAGGGTTCCAGGAGGCAGTGAGAACCAGCATTACTTTTCCCCGCTGGCACCTTTGCTGTGGCAGCAAAAGCTGGACGTTTGTCTTTTTTGCTCCGGAGGTTGCCAAAAGCGAAAACAGGTGCTTTTGAGGATGGAGTCCGCAGGAAAGCAGAGAGGGCCAAATTGTCTGGGGCATTTGAAGAGGTTCCAGGAGGCAGTGAGAACCAGCATTACTTTTCCCCGCTGGCACCTTTGCTGTGGCAGCAAAAGCTGGACGTTTGTCTTTTTTGCTCCGGAGGCTGCCGAAAGCGAAAACAGGTGCTTTTGAGGATGGAGTCCACAGGAAAGTAGAGAGGGCCAAATTGTCTGTGGCATTTGAAAGGGTTCCAGGAGGCAGTGAGAACCAGCATTACTTTTCCCCGCTGGCACCTTTGCTGTGGCAGCAAAAGCTGGACGTTTGTCTTTTTTGCTCCGGACGCTGCCGAAAGCGAAAACAGGTGCTTTTGAGGATGGAGTCCGCAGGAAAGCAGAGAGGGCCAAATTGTCTGTGGCATTTGAAGGAGTTCCAGGAGGCAGTGAGAACCAGCATTACTTTTCCCTGCTGGCACCTTTGCTGTGGCAGCAAAAGCTGGACGTTTGTCTTTTTTGCTCCGGAGGGCGCCGAAAGCAAAAATAGGTGCTTTTGAGGATGGAGTCCGCAGGAAAGCAGAGAGGGCCAAATTGTCTGGGGCATTTGAAAGGGTTCCAGGAGGCAGTGAGAACCAGCATTACTTTTCCCCGCTGGCACCTTTGCTGTGGCAGCAAAAGCTGGACGTTTGTCTTTTTTGCTCCGGAGGTTGCCGAAAGCGAAAACAGGTGCTCTTGAGGATGGAGTCCGCAGGAAAGCAGAGAGGGCCAAATTGTCTGTGGCATTTGAAGAGGTTCCAGGAGGCAGTGAGAACCAGCATTACTTTTCCCCGCTGGCACCTTTGCTGTGGCAGCAAAAGCTGGACGTTTGTCTTTTTTGCTCCGGAGGCTGCCGAAAGCGAAAACAGGTGCTTTTGAGGATGGAGTCCACAGGAAAGCAGAGAGGGCCAAATTGTCTGTGGCATTTGAAAGGGTTCCAGGAGGCAGTGAGAACCAGCATTACTTTTCCCCGCTGGCACCTTTGCTGTGGCAGCAAAAGCTGGACGTTTGTCTTTTTTGCTCCGGAGGCTGCCGAAAGCGAAAATAGGTGCTTTTGAGGATGGAGTCCGCAGGAAAGCAGAGAGGGCCAAATTGTCTGTGGCATTTGAAAGAGTTCCTGGAGGCAGTGAGAACCAGCATTACTTTTCCCCGCTGGCACCTTTGCTGTGGCAGCAAAAGCTGGACGTTTGTCTTTTTACCACCGGAGGGCGCCGAAAGTGAAAAAAGGCGCTTTTGAGGATAGAGTCCGCAGGAAAGCAGAGAGGGCCAAATTGTCAGGGGCATTTGAAAGGGTTCCAGGAGGCAGTGAGAACCAGCATTACTTTTCCCCGCTGGCACCTTTGCTGTGGCAGCAAAAGCTGGACGTTTGTCTTTTTTGCTCCGGAGGCTGCCGAAAGCGAAAATAGGTGCTTTTGAGGATGGAGTCCGCAGGAAAGCAGAGAGGGCCAAATTGTCTGGGGCATTTGAAAGGGTTCCAGGAGGCAGTGAGAACCAGCATCACTTTTCCCCGCTGGCACCATTGCTGTGGCAGCAAAAGCTGGACGTTTGTCTTTTTACCACCGGAGGGCGCCGAAAGTGAAAAAAGGCGCTTTTGAGGATAGAGTCCGCAGGAAAGCAGAGAGGGCTAAATTGTCTGTGGCATTTGAAAGGGTTCCAGGAGGCAGTGAGAACCAGCATTACTTTTCCCCGCTGGCACCTTTGCTGTGGCAGCAAAAGCTGGACGTTTGTCTTTTTTGCTCCGGAGGCTGCCGAAAGCGAAAACAGGTGCTTTTGAGGATGGAGTCCACAGGAAAGCAGAGAGGGCCAAATTGTCTGGGGCATTTGAAAGGGTTCCAGGAGGCAGTGAGAACCAGCATTACTTTTCCCCGCTGGCACCTTTGCTGTGGCAGCAAAAGCTGGACGTTTGTCTTTTTTGCTCCGGAGGTTGCCGAAAGCGAAAACAGGTGCTTTTGAGGATGGAGTCCGCAGGAAAGCAGAGAGGGCCAAATTGTCTGTGGCATTTGAAGGAGTTCCAGGAGGCAGTGAGAACCAGCATTACTTTTCCCTGCTGGCACCTTTGCTGTGGCAGCAAAAGCTGGACGTTTGTCTTTTTTGCTCCGGAGGGCGCCGAAAGCAAAAATAGGTTCTTTTGAGGATGGAGTCCGCAGGAAAGCAGAGAGGGCCAAATTGTCTGTGGCATTTGAAAGGGTTCCAGGAGGCAGTGAGAACCAGCATTACTTTTCCCCGCTGGCACCTTTGCTGTGGCAGCAAAACCTGGACGTTTGTCTTTTTTGCTCCGGAGGTTGCCGAAAGCGAAAACAGGTGCTTTTGAGGATGGAGTCCGCAGGAAAGCAGAGAGGGCCAAATTGTCTGGGGCATTTGAAAGGGTTCCAGGAGGCAGTGAGAACCAGCATTACTTTTCCCCGCTGGCACCTTTGCTGTGGCAGCAAAAGCTGGACGTTTGTCTTTTTTGCTCCGGAGGCTGCCGAAAGCGAAAACAGGTGCTCTTGAGGATGGAGTCCACAGGAAAGCAGAGAGGGCCAAATTGTCTGTGGCATTTGAAAGGGTTCCAGGAGGCAGTGAGAACCAGCATTACTTTTCCCCGCTGGCACCTTTGCTGTGGCAGCAAAAGCTGGACGTTTTTCTTTTTTGCTCCGGAGGCTGCCGAAAGCGAAAATAGGTGCTTTTGAGGATGGAGTCCGCAGGAAAGCAGAGAGGGCCAAATTGTCTGTGGCATTTGAAAGAGTTCCAGGAGGCAGTGAGAACCAGCATTACTTTTCCCCGCTGGCACCTTTGCTGTGGCAGCAAAACCTGGACGTTTGTCTTTTTACCACCGGAGGGCGCCGAAAGTGAAAAAAGGCGCTTTTGAGGATAGAGTCCGCAGGAAAGCAGAGAGGGCCAAATTGTCAGGGGCATTTGAAAGGGTTCCAGGAGGCAGTGAGAACCAGCATTACTTTTCCCCGCTGGCACCTTTGCTGTGGCAGCAAAAGCTGGACGTTTGTCTTTTTTGCTCCGGAGGCTGCCAAAAGCGAAAACAGGTGCTTTTGAGGATGGAGTCCACAGGAAAGCAGAGAGGGCCAAATTGTCTGGGGCATTTGAAAGGGTTCCAGGAGGCAGTGAGAACCAGCATTACTTTTCCCCGCTGGCACCTTTGCTGTGGCAGCAAAAGCTGGACGTTTGTCTTTTTTGCTCCGGAGGCTGCCGAAAGCGAAAACAGGTGCTTTTGAGGATGGAGTCCGCAGGAAAGCAGAGAGGGCCAAATTGTCTGTGGCATTTGAAAGGGTTCCAGGAGGCAGTGAGAACCAGCATTACTTTTCCCCGCTGGCACCTTTGCTGTGGCAGCAAAAGCTGGACGTTTGTCTTTTTTGCTCCGGAGGTTGCCGAAAGCGAAAACAGGTGCTTTTGAGGATGGAGTCCGCAGGAAAGCAGAGAGGGCCAAATTGTCTGGGGCATTTGAAAGGGTTCCAGGAGGCAGTGAGAACCAGCATTACTTTTCCCCGCTGGCACCTTTGCTGTGGCAGCAAAAGCTGGACGTTTGTCTTTTTTGCTCCGGACGCTGCCGAAAGCGAAAACAGGTGCTTTTGAGGATGGAGTCCGCAGGAAAGCAGAGAGGGCCAAATTGTCTGGGGCATTTGAAAGGGTTCCAGGAGGCAGTGAGAACCAGCATTACTTTTCCCCGCTGGCACCTTTGCTGTGGCAGCAAAAGCTGGACGTTTGTATTTTTTGCAATGGAGGCTGCCGAAAGCGAAAACAGGTGCTTTTGAGGATGGAGTCCGCAGGAAAGCAGAGAGGGCCAAATTGTCTGTGGCATTTGAAAGGGTTCCAGGAGGCAGTGAGAACCAGCATTACTTTTCCCCGCTGGCACCTTTGCTGTGGCAGCAAAAGCTGGACGTTTGTCTTTTTTGCTCCGGAGGCTGCCGAAAGTGAAAACAGGTGCTTTTGAGGATGGAGTCCGCAGGAAAGCAGAGAGGGCCAAATTGTCTGTGGCATTTGAAGAGGTTCCAGGAGGCAGTGAGAACCAGCATTACTTTTCCCCGCTGGTACCTTTGCTGTGGCAGCAAAAGCTGGACGTTTGTCTTTTTTGCTCCGGAGGGCGCCGAAAGCAAAAATAGGTTCTTTTGAGGATGGAGTCCGCAGGAAAGCAGAGAGGGCCAAATTGTCTGGGGCATTTGAAAGGGTTCCAGGAGGCAGTGAGAACCAGCATTACTTTTCCCCGCTGGCACCTTTGCTGTGGCAGCAAAAGCTGGACGTTTGTCTTTTTTGCTCCGGACGCTGCCGAAAGCGAAAACAGGTGCTTTTGAGGATGGAGTCCGCAGCAAAGCAGAGAGGGCCAAATTGTCTGTGGCATTTGAAAGGGTTCCAGGAGGCAGTGAGAACCAGCATTACTTTTCCCCGCTGGCACCTTTGCTGTGGCAGCAAAAGCTGGACGTTTGTCTTTTTTGCTCCGGAGGCTGCCGAAAGCGAAAACAGCTGCTTTTGAGGATGGAGTCCGCAGCAAAGCAGAGAGGGCCAAATTGTCTGTGGCATTTGAAAGGGTTCCAGGAGGCAGTGAGAACCAGCATTACTTTTCCCCGCTGGCACCTTTGCTGTGGCAGCAAAAGCTGGACGTTTGTCTTTTTTGCTCCGGAGGCTGCCGAAAGCGAAAACAGGTGCTTTTGAGGATGGAGTCCGCAGGAAAGCAGAGAGGGCCAAATTGTCTGTGGCATTTGAAAGGGTTCCAGGAGGCAGTGAGAACCAGCATTACTTTTCCCCGCTGGCACCTTTGCTGTGGCAGCAAAAGCTGGACGTTTGTCTTTTTTGCTCCGGAGGCTGCCGAAAGCGAAAACAGGTGCTTTTGAGGATGGAGTCCGCAGGAAAGCAGAGAGGGCCAAATTGTCTGTGGCATTTGAAAGGGTTCCAGGAGGCAGTGAGAACCAGCATTACTTTTCCCCGCTGGCACCTTTGCTGTGGCAGCAAAAGCTGGACGTTTGTCTTTTTTGCTCCGGAGGCTGCCGAAAGCGAAAACAGGTGCTTTTGAGGATGGAGTCCACAGGAAAGCAGAGAGGGCCAAATTGTCTGTGGCATTTGAAAGGGTTCCAGGAGGCAGTGAGAACCAGCATTACTTTTCCCCGCTGGCACCTTTGCTGTGGCAGCAAAAGCTGGACGTTTGTCTTTTTTGCTCCGGAGGCTGCCGAAAGCGAAAATAGGTGCTTTTGAGGATAGAGTCCGCAGGAAAGCAGAGAGGGCTTAATTGTCTGGGGCATTTGAAAGGGTTCCAGGAGGCAGTGAGAACCAGCATTACTTTTCCCCGCTGGCACCTTTGCTGTGGCAGCAAAAGCTGGACGTTTGTCTTTTTTGCTCCGGAGGCTGCCGAAAGCGAAAACAGGTGCTTTTGAGGATGGAGTCCGCAGGAAAGCAGAGAGGGCCAAATTGTCTGGGGCATTTGAACAGGTTCCAGGAGGCAGTGAGAACCAGCATTACTTTTCCCCGCTGGCACCTTTGCTGTGGCAGCAAAAGCTGGACGTTTGTCTTTTTACCACCGGAGGGCGCCGAAAGTGAAAAAAGCCGCTTTAGAGGATAGAGTCCGCAGGAAAGCAGAGAGGGCCAAATTGTCAGGGGCATTTGAAAGGGTTCCAGGAGGCAGTGAGAACCAGCATTACTTTTCCCCGCTGGCACCTTTGCTGTGGCAGCAAAAGCTGGCCGTTTGTCTTTTTTGCTCCGGAGGCTGCCGAAAGCGAAAACAGGTGCTTTTGAGGATGGAGTCCACAGGAAAGCAGAGAGGGCCAAATTGTCTGGGGCATTTGAAAGGGTTCCAGGAGGCAGTGAGAACCAGCATTACTTTTCCCCGCTGGCACCTTTGCTGTGGCAGCAAAAGCTGGACGTTTGTCTTTTTTGCTCCGGAGGCTGCCGAAAGCGAAAACAGGTGCTTTTGAGGATGGAGTCCGCAGGAAAGCAGAGAGGGCCAAATTGTCTGTGGCATTTGAAAGGGTTCCAGGAGGCAGTGAGAACCAGCATTACTTTTCCCCGCTGGCACCTTTGCTGTGGCAGCAAAAGCTGGACGTTTGTCTTTTTTGCTCCGGAGGTTGCCAAAAGCGAAAACAGGTGCTTTTGAGGATGGAGTCCGCAGGAAAGCAGAGAGGGCCAAATTGTCTGGGGCATTTGAAAGGGTTCCAGGAGGCAGTGAGAACCAGCATTACTTTTCCCCGCTGGCACCTTTGCTGTGGCAGCAAAAGCTGGACGTTTGTCTTTTTTGCTCCGGAGGCTGCCGAAAGCGAAAACAGGTGCTTTTGAGGATGGAGTCCGCAGGAAAGCAGAGAGGGCCAAATTGTCTGTGGCATTTGAAAGGGTTCCAGGAGGCAGTGAGAACCAGCATTACTTTTCCCCGCTGGCACCTTTGCTGTGGCAGCAAAAGCTGGACGTTTGTATTTTTTGCAATGGAGGCTGCCGAAAGCGAAAACAGGTGCTTTTGAGGATGGAGTCCGCAGGAAAGCAGAGAGGGCCAAATTGTCTGTGGCATTTGAAAGGGTTCCAGGAGGCAGTGAGAACCAGCATTACTTTTCCCCGCTGGCACCTTTGCTGTGGCAGCAAAAGCTGGACGTTTGTCTTTTTTGCTCCGGAGGCTGCCGAAAGTGAAAACAGGTGCTTTTGAGGATGGAGTCCGCAGGAAAGCAGAGAGGGCCAAATTGTCTGTGGCATTTGAAGAGGTTCCAGGAGGCAGTGAGAACCAGCATTACTTTTCCCCGCTGGTACCTTTGCTGTGGCAGCAAAAGCTGGACGTTTGTCTTTTTTGCTCCGGAGGGCGCCGAAAGCAAAAATAGGTTCTTTTGAGGATGGAGTCCGCAGGAAAGCAGAGAGGGCCAAATTGTCTGTGGCATTTGAAAGGGTTCCAGGAGGCAGTGAGAACCAGCATTACTTTTCCCCGCTGGCACCTTTGCTGTGGCAGCAAAAGCTGGACGTTTGTCTTTTTTGCTCCGGAGGCTGCCGAAAGCGAAAACAGGTGCTTTTGAGGATGGAGTCCGCAGCAAAGCAGAGAGGGCCAAATTGTCTGTGGCATTTGAAAGGGTTCCAGGAGGCAGTGAGAACCAGCATTACTTTTCCCCGCTGGCACCTTTGCTGTGGCAGCAAAAGCTGGACGTTTGTCTTTTTTGCTCCGGAGGCTGCCGAAAGCGAAAACAGCTGCTTTTGAGGATGGAGTCCGCAGGAAAGCAGAGAGGGCCAAATTGTCTGGGGCATTTGAAAGGGTTCCAGGAGGCAGTGAGAACCACCATTACTTTTCCCCGCTGGCACCTTTGCTGTGGCAGCAAAAGCTGGACGTTTGTCTTTTTTGCTCCGGAGGCTGCCGAAAGCGAAAACAGGTGCTTTTGAGGATGGAGTCCGCAGGAAAGCAGAGAGGGCCAAATTGTCTGTGGCATTTGAAAGGGTTCCAGGAGGCAGTGAGAACCAGCATTACTTTTCCCCGCTGGCACCTTTGCTGTGGCAGCAAAAGCTGGACGTTTGTCTTTTTTGCTCCGGAGGCTGCCGAAAGCGAAAACAGGTGCTTTTGAGGATGGAGTCCGCAGGAAAGCAGAGAGGCCAAATTGTCTGTGGCATTTGAAAGGGTTCCAGGAGGCAGTGAGAACCAGCATTACTTTTCCCCGCTGGCACCTTTGCTGTGGCAGCAAAAGCTGGACGTTTGTCTTTTTGCTCCGGAGGCTGCCGAAAGCGAAAACAGGTGCTTTTGAGGATGGAGTCCGCAGGAAAGCAGAGAGGGCCAAATTGTCTGTGGCATTTGAAAGGGTTCCAGGAGGCAGTGAGAACCAGCATTACTTTTCCCCGCTGGCACCTTTGCTGTGGCAGCAAAAGCTGGACGTTGTCTTTTTTGCTCCGGAGGCTGCCGAAAGCGAAAACAGGTGCTTTTGAGGATGGAGTCCACAGGAAAGCAGAGAGGGCCAAATTGTCTGTGGCATTTGAAAGGGTTCCAGGAGGCAGTGAGAACCAGCATTACTTTCCCCGCTGGCACCTTTGCTGTGGCAGCAAAAGCTGGACGTTTGTCTTTTTTGCTCCGGAGGCTGCCGAAAGCGAAAATAGGTGCTTTTGAGGATGGAGTCTGCAGGAAAGCAGAGAGGGCCAAATTGTCTGGGGCATTTGAAAGGGTTCCAGGAGGCAGTGAGAACCAGCATTACTTTTCCCCGCTGGCACCTTTGCTGTGGCAGCAAAAGCTGGACGTTTGTCTTTTTTGCTCCGGAGGCTGCCGAAAGCGAAAATAGGTGCTTTTGAGGATAGAGTCCGCAGGAAAGCAGAGAGGGCTTAATTGTCTGGGGCATTTGAAAGGGTTCCAGGAGGCAGTGAGAACCAGCATTACTTTTCCCGCTGGCACCTTTGCTGTGGCAGCAAAAGCTGGACGTTTGTCTTTTTTGCTCCGGAGGCTGCCGAAAGCGAAAACAGGTGCTTTTGAGGATGGAGTCCGCAGGAAAGCAGAGAGGGCCAAATTGTCTGGGGCATTTGAACAGGTTCCAGGAGGCAGTGAGAACCAGCATTACTTTTCCCCGCTGGCACCTTTGCTGTGGCAGCAAAAGCTGGACGTTTGTCTTTTTACCACCGGAGGGCGCCGAAAGTGAAAAAAGGCGCTTTTGAGGATAGAGTCCGCAGGAAAGCAGAGAGGGCTTAATTGTCTGGGGCATTTGAAAGGGTTCCAGGAGGCAGTGAGAACCAGCATTACTTTTCCCCGCTGGCACCTTTGCTGTGGCAGCAAAAGCTGGACGTTTGTCTTTTTTGCTCCGGAGGCTGCCGAAAGCGAAAACAGGTGCTTTTGAGGATGGAGTCCGCAGGAAAGCAGAGAGGGCCAAATTGTCTGGGGCATTTGAAGAGGTTCCAGGAGGCAGTGAGAACCAGCATTACTTTTCCCCGCTGGAACCTTTGCTGTGGCAGCAAAAGCTGGACGTTTGTCTTTTTTGCTCCGGAGGGCGCCGAAAGCAAAAATAGGTTCTTTTGAGGATGGAGTCCGCAGGAAAGCAGAGAGGGCCAAATTGTCTGTGGCATTTGAAAGGGTTCCAGGAGGCAGTGAGAACCACCATTACTTTTCCCCGCTGGCACCTTTGCTGTGGCAGCAAAAGCTGGACGTTTGTCTTTTTTGCTCCGGAGGCTGCCGAAAGCGAAAACAGGTGCTTTTGAGGATGGAGTCCGCAGGAAAGCAGAGAGGGCCAAATTGTCTGTGGCATTTGAAAGGGTTCCAGGAGGCAGTGAGAACCAGCATTACTTTTCCCCGCTGGCACCTTTGCTGTGGCAGCAAAAGCTGGACGTTTGTCTTTTTTGCTCCGGAGGCTGCCGAAAGCGAAAACAGGTGCTTTTGAGGATGGAGTCCGCAGGAAAGCAGAGAGGGCCAAATTGTCTGTGGCATTTGAAAGGGTTCCAGGAGGCAGTGAGAACCAGCATTACTTTTCCCCGCTGGCACCTTTGCTGTGGCAGCAAAAGCTGGACGTTTGTCTTTTTTGCTCCGGAGGCTGCCGAAAGCGAAAACAGGTGCTTTTGAGGATGGAGTCCGCAGGAAAGCAGAGAGGGCCAAATTGTCTGGGGCATTTGAAAGGGTTCCAGGAGGCAGTGAGAACCAGCATTACTTTTCCCCGCTGGCACCTTTGCTGTGGCAGCAAAAGCTGGACGTTTGTCTTTTTTGCTCCGGAGGCTGCCGAAAGCGAAAACAGGTGCTTTTGAGGATGGAGTCCACAGGAAAGCAGAGAGGGCCAAATTGTCTGTGGCATTTGAAAGGGTTCCAGGAGGCAGTGAGAACCAGCATTACTTTTCCCCGCTGGCACCTTTGCTGTGGCAGCAAAAGCTGGACGTTTGTCTTTTTTGCTCCGGAGGCTGCCGAAAGCGAAAATAGGTGCTTTTGAGGATAGAGTCCGCAGGAAAGCAGAGAGGGCTTAATTGTCTGTGGCATTTGAAAGGGTTCCAGGAGGCAGTGAGAACCAGCATTACTTTTCCCCGCTGGCACCTTTGCTGTGGCAGCAAAAGCTGGACGTTTGTCTTTTTTGCTCCGGAGGCTGCCGAAAGCGAAAACAGGTGCTTTTGAGGATGGAGTCCGCAGGAAAGCAGAGAGGGCCAAATTGTCTGGGGCATTTGAACAGGTTCCAGGAGGCAGTGAGAACCAGCATTACTTTTCCCCGCTGGCACCTTTGCTGTGGCAGCAAAAGCTGGACGTTTGTCTTTTTTGCTCCGGACGCTGCCGAAAGCGAAAACAGGTGCTTTTGAGGATGGAGTCCGCAGGAAAGCAGAGAGGGCCAAATTGTCTGGGGCATTTGAAAGGGTTCCAGGAGGCAGTGAGAACCAGCATTACTTTTCCCCGCTGGCACCTTTGCTGTGGCAGCAAAAGCTGGACGTTTGTCTTTTTTGCTCCGGAGGCTGCCGAAAGCGAAAATAGGTGCTTTTGAGGATAGAGTCCGCAGGAAAGCAGAGAGGGCTTAATTGTCTGGGGCATTTGAAAGGGTTCCAGGAGGCAGTGAGAACCAGCATTACTTTTCCCCGCTGGCACCTTTGCTGTGGCAGCAAAAGCTGGACGTTTGTCTTTTTTGCTCCGGAGGCTGCCGAAAGCGAAAACAGGTGCTTTTGAGGATGGAGTCCGCAGGAAAGCAGAGAGGGCCAAATTGTCTGGGGCATTTGAACAGGTTCCAGGAGGCAGTGAGAACCAGCATTACTTTTCCCCGCTGGCACCTTTGCTGTGGCAGCAAAAGCTGGACGTTTGTCTTTTTTGCTCCGGACGCTGCCGAAAGCGAAAACAGGTGCTTTTGAGGATGGAGTCCGCAGGAAAGCAGAGAGGGCCAAATTGTCTGGGGCATTTGAAAGGGTTCCAGGAGGCAGTGAGAACCAGCATTACTTTTCCCCGCTGGCACCTTTGCTGTGGCAGCAAAAGCTGGACGTTTGTCTTTTTTGCTCCGGAGGCTGCCGAAAGCGAAAACAGGTGCTTTTGAGGATGGAGTCCACAGGAAAGCAGAGAGGGCCAAATTGTCTGTGGCATTTGAAAGGGTTCCAGGAGGCAGTGAGAAACAGCATCACTTTTCCCCGCTGGCACCTTTGCTGTGGCAGCAAAAGCTGGACGTTTGTCTTTTTACCACCGGAGGGCGCCGAAAGTGAAAAAAGGCGCTTTTGAGGATAGAGTCCGCAGGAAAGCAGAGAGGGCTTAATTGTCTGGGGCATTTGAAAGGGTTCCAGGAGGCAGTGAGAACCAGCATTACTTTTCCCCGCTGGCACCTTTGCTGTGGCAGCAAAAGCTGGACGTTTGTCTTTTTTGCTCCGGAGGCTGCCGAAAGCGAAAACAGGTGCTTTTGAGGATGGAGTCCGCAGGAAAGCAGAGAGGGCCAAATTGTCTGGGGCATTTGAAGAGGTTCCAGGAGGCAGTGAGAACCAGCATTACTTTTCCCCGCTGGAACCTTTGCTGTGGCAGCAAAAGCTGGACGTTTGTCTTTTTTGCTCCGGAGGTTGCCAAAAGCGAAAACAGGTGCTTTTGAGGATGGAGTCCGCAGGAAAGCAGAGAGGGCCAAATTGTCTGTGGCATTTGAAAGGGTTCCAGGAGGCAGTGAGAACCAGCATTACTTTTCCCCGCTGGCACCTTTGCTGTGGCAGCAAAAGCTGGACGTTTGTCTTTTTTGCTCCGGAGGCTGCCGAAAGCGAAAACAGGTGCTTTTGAGGATGGAGTCTACAGGAAAGCAGAGAGGACCAAATTGTCTGTGGCATTTGAAAGGGTTCCAGGAGGCAGTGAGAACCAGCATTACTTTTCCCCGCTGGCACCTTTGCTGTGGCAGCAAAAGCTGGACGTTTGTCTTTTTTGCTCCGGAGGCTGCCGAAAGCTAAAACAGGTGCTTTTGAGGATGGAGTCCGCAGGAAAGCAGAGAGGGCCAAATTGTCTGTGGCATTTGAAGGAGTTCCAGGAGGCAGTGAGAACCAGCATTACTTTTCCCTGCTGGCACCTTTGCTGTGGCAGCAAAAGCTGGACGTTTGTCTTTTTTGCTCCGGAGGCTGCCGAAAGCGAAAACAGGTGCTTTTGAGGATGGAGTCCGCAGGAAAGCAGAGAGGGCCAAATTGTCTGGGGCATTTGAAAGGGTTCCAGGAGGCAGTGAGAACCAGCATTACTTTTCCCCGCTGGCACCTTTGCTGTGGCAGCAAAAGCTGGACGTTTGTCTTTTTTGCTCCGGAGGCTGCCGGAAGCGAAAACAGGTGCTTTTGAGGATGGAGTCCACAGGAAAGCAGAGAGGGCCAAATTGTCTGGGGCATTTGAAAGGGTTCCAGGAGGCAGTGAGAACCAGCATCACTTTTCCCCGCTGGCACCTTTGCTGTGGCAGCAAAAGCTGGACGTTTGTCTTTTTTGCTCCGGAGGCTGCCGAAAGCGAAAATAGGTGCTTTTGAGGATGGAGTCCGCAGGAAAGCAGAGAGGGCCAAATTGTCTGTGGCATTTGAAAGAGTTCCAGGAGGCAGTGAGAACCAGCATCACTTTTCCCCGCTGGCACCTTTGCTGTGGCAGCAAAAGCTGGACGTTTGTCTTTTTACCACCGGAGGGCGCCGAAAGTGAAAAAAGGCGCTTTTGAGGATAGAGTCCGCAGGAAAGCAGAGAGGGCTTAATTGTCTGGGGCATTTGAAAGGGTTCCAGGAGGCAGTGAGAACCAGCATTACTTTTCCCCGCTGGCACCTTTGCTGTGGCAGCAAAAGCTGGACGTTTGTCTTTTTTGCTCCGGAGGCTGCCGAAAGCGAAAACAGGTGCTTTTGAGGATGGAGTCCGCAGGAAAGCAGAGAGGGCCAAATTGTCTGTGGCATTTGAAGGAGTTCCAGGAGGCAGTGAGAACCAGCATTACTTTTCCCTGCTGGCACCTTTGCTGTGGCAGCAAAAGCTGGACGTTTGTCTTTTTTGCTCTTGAGGGCGCCGAAAGCAAAAATAGGTGCTTTTGAGGATGGAGTCCGCAGGAAAGCAGAGAGGGCCAAATTGTCTGTGGCATTTGAAAGGGTTCCAGGAGGCAGTGAGAACCAGCATTACTTTTCCCCGCTGGCACCTTTGCTGTGGCAGCAAAACCTGGACGTTTGTCTTTTTACCACCGGAGGGCGCCGAAAGTGAAAAAAGGCGCTTTTGAGGATAGAGTCCGCAGGAAAGCAGAGAGGGCTAAATTGTCTGTGGCATTTGAAAGGGTTCCAGGAGGCAGTGAGAACCAGCATTACTTTTCCCCGCTGGCACCTTTGCTGTGGCAGCAAAAGCTGGACGTTTGTCTTTTTTGCTCCGGAGGCTGCCGAAAGCGAAAATAGGTGCTTTTGAGGATGGAGTCCGCAGGAAAGCAGAGAGGGCCAAATTGTCTGTGGCATTTGAAAGAGTTCCAGGAGGCAGTGAGAACCAGCATCACTTTTCCCCGCTGGCACCTTTGCTGTGGCAGCAAAAGCTGGCCGTTTGTCTTTTTTGCTCCGGAGGCTGCCGAAAGCGAAAATAGGTGCTTTTGAGGATGGAGTCCGCAGGAAAGCAGAGAGGGCCAAATTGTCTGTGGCATTTGAAAGAGTTCCAGGAGGCAGTGAGAACCAGCATCACTTTTCCCCGCTGGCACCTTTGCTGTGGCAGCAAAAGCTGGACGTTTGTCTTTTTACCACCGGAGGGCGCCGAAAGTGAAAAAAGGCGCTTTTGAGGATAGAGTCCGCAGGAAAGCAGAGAGGGCTTAATTGTCTGTGGCATTTGAAAGGGTTCCAGGAGGCAGTGAGAACCAGCATTACTTTTCCCCGCTGGCACCTTTGCTGTGGCAGCAAAAGCTGGACGTTTGTCTTTTTTGCTCCGGAGGCTGCCGAAAGCAAAAACAGGTGCTTTTGAGGATGGAGTCCGCAGGAAAGCAGAGAGGGCCAAATTGTCTGTGGCATTTGAAAGGGTTCCAGGAGGCAGTGAGAACCAGCATTACTTTTCCCCGCTGGCACCTTTGCTGTGGCAGCAAAAGCTGGACGTTTGTCTTTTTTGCTCCGGAGGTTGCCGAAAGCGAAAACAGGTGCTTTTGAGGATGGAGTCCGCAGGAAAGCAGAGAGGGCCAAATTGTCTGGGGCATTTGAAAGGGTTCCAGGAGGCAGTGAGAACCAGCATCACTTTTCCCCGCTGGCACCTTTGCTGTGGCAGCAAAAGCTGGACGTTTGTCTTTTTTGCTCCGGAGGCTGCCGAAAGCGAAAATAGGTGCTTTTGAGGATGGAGTCCGCAGGAAAGCAGAGAGGGCCAAATTTTCTGTGGCATTTGAAAGGGTTCCAGGAGGCAGTGAGAACCAGCATCACTTTTCCCCGCTGGCACCTTTGCTGTGGCAGCAAAAGCTGGACGTTTGTCTTTTTACCACCGGAGGGCGCCGAAAGTGAAAAAAGGCGCTTTTGAGGATAGAGTCCGCAGGAAAGCAGAGAGGGCTTAATTGTCTGGGGCATTTGAAAGGGTTCCAGGAGGCAGTGAGAACCAGCATTACTTTTCCCCGCTGGCACCTTTGCTGTGGCAGCAAAAGCTGGACGTTTGTCTTTTTTGCTCCGGAGGCTGCCGAAAGCGAAAACAGGTGCTTTTGAGGATGGAGTCCGCAGGAAAGCAGAGAGGGCCAAATTGTCTGGGGCATTTGAAAGGGTTCCAGGAGGCAGTGAGAACCAGCATTACTTTTCCCCGCTGGCACCTTTGCTGTGGCAGCAAAAGCTGGACGTTTGTCTTTTTTGCTCCGGAGGTTCCTGAAAGCGAAAACAGGTGCTTTTGAGGATGGAGTCCGCAGGAAAGCAGAGAGGGCCAAATTGTCTGGGGCATTTGAAAGGGTTCCAGGAGGCAGTGAGAACCAGCATTACTTTTCCCCGCTGGCACCTTTGCTGTGGCAGCAAAAGCTGGACGTTTGTATTTTTTGCAATGTAGGCTGCCGAAAGCGAAAACAGGTGCTTTTGAGGATGGAGTCCGCAGGAAAGCAGAGAGGGCCAAATTGTCTGTGGCATTTGAAAGGGTTCCAGGAGGCAGTGAGAACCAGCATTACTTTTCCCCGCTGGCACCTTTGCTGTGGCAGCAAAAGCTGGACGTTTGTCTTTTTTGCTCCGGAGGCTGCCGAAAGCGAAAACAGGTGCTTTTGAGGATGGAGTCCGCAGGAAAGCAGAGAGGGCCAAATTGTCTGGGGCATTTGAAAGGGTTCCAGGAGGCAGTGAGAACCAGCATTACTTTTCCCCGCTGGCACCTTTGCTGTGGCAGCAAAAGCTGGACGTTTGTCTTTTTTGCTCCGGACGCTGCCGAAAGCGAAAACAGGTGCTTTTGAGGATGGAGTCCACAGTAAAGCAGAGAGGGCCAAATTGTCTGTGGCATTTGAAAGGGTTCCAGGAGGCAGTGAGAACCAGCATCACTTTTCCCCGCTGGCACCTTTGCTGTGGCAGCAAAAGCTGGACGTTTGTCTTTTTTGCTCCGGACGCTGCCGAAAGCGAAAATAGGTGCTTTTGAGGATGGAGTCCGCAGGAAAGCAGAGAGGGCCAAATTGTCTGTGGCATTTGAAAGAGTTCCAGGAGGCAGTGAGAACCAGCATCACTTTTCCCCGCTGGCACCTTTGCTGTGGCAGCAAAAGCTGGACGTTTGTCTTTTTACCACCGGAGGGCGCCGAAAGTGAAAAAAGGCGCTTTTGAGGATAGAGTCCGCAGGAAAGCAGAGAGGGCTTAATTGTCTGGGGCATTTGAAAGAGTTCCAGGAGGCAGTGAGAACCAGCATTACTTTTCCCCGCTGGCACCTTTGCTGTGGCAGCAAAAGCTGGACGTTTGTCTTTTTTGCTCCGGAGGTTGCCGAAAGCGAAAACAGGTGGTTTTGAGGATGGAGTCCGCAGGAAAGCAGAGAGGGCCAAATTGTCTGTGGCATTTGAAGGAGTTCCAGGAGGCAGTGAGAACCAGCATTACTTTTCCCTGCTGGCACCTTTGCTGTGGCAGCAAAAGCTGGACGTTTGTCTTTTTTGCTACGGAGGGCGCCGAAAGCAAAAATAGGTTCTTTTGAGGATGGAGTCCGCAGGAAAGCAGAGAGGGCCAAATTGTCTGTGGCATTTGAAAGGGTTCCAGGAGGCAGTGAGAACCAGCATTACTTTTCCCCGCTGGCACCTTTGCTGTGGCAGCAAAAGCTGGACGTTTGTCTTTTTTGCTCCGGAGGTTCCTGAAAGCGAAAACAGGTGCTTTTGAGGATGGAGTCCGCAGGAAAGCAGAGAGGGCCAAATTGTCTGGGGCATTTGAACAGGTTCCAGGAGGCAGTGAGAACCAGCATTACTTTTCCCCGCTGGCACCTTTGCTGTGGCAGCAAAAGCTGGACGTTTGTCTTTTTTGCTCCGGAGGCTGCCGAAAGCGAAAACAGGTGCTTTTGAGGATGGAGTCCGCAGGAAAGCAGAGAGGGCCAAATTGTCTGGGGCATTTGAAAGGGTTCCAGGAGGCAGTGAGAACCAGCATTACTTTTCCCCGCTGGCACCTTTGCTGTGGCAGCAAAAGCTGGACGTTTGTCTTTTTTGCTCCGGAGGCTGACGAAAGCGAAAACAGGTGCTTTTGAGGATGGAGTCCACAGGAAAGCAGAGAGGGCCAAATTGTCCGTGGCATTTGAAAGAGTTCCAGGAGGCAGTGAGAACCAGCATTACTTTTCCCCGCTGGCACCTTTGCTGTGGCAGCAAAAGCTGGACGTTTGTCTTTTTTGCTCCAGAGGCTGCCGAAAGCGAAAACAGGTGCTTTTGAGGATGGAGTCCGCAGGAAAGCAGAGAGGGCCAAATTGTCTGGGGCATTTGAAAGGGTTCCAGGAGGCAGTGAGAACCAGCATTACTTTTCCCCGCTGGCACCTTTGCTGTGGCAGCAAAAGCTGGACGTTTGTCTTTTTTGCTCCGGAGGCTGCCGAAAGCGAAAATAGGTGCTTTTGAGGATGGAGTCCGCAGGAAAGCAGAGAGGGCCAAATTGTCTGTGGCATTTGAAAGGGTTCCAGGAGGCAGTGAGAACCAGCATTACTTTTCCCCGCTGGCACCTTTGCTGTGGCAGCAAAAGCTGGACGTTTGTCTTTTTACCACCGGAGGGCGCCGAAAGTGAAAAAAGGCGCTTTTGAGGATAGAGTCCGCAGGAAAGCAGAGAGGGCCAAATTGTCTGTGGCATTTGAAAGGGTTCCAGGAGGCAGTGAGAACCAGCATTACTTTTCCCCGCTGGCACCTTTGCTGTGGCAGCAAAAGCTGGACGTTTGTCTTTTTTGCTCCGGAGGCTGCCGAAAGCGAAAACAGGTGCTTTTGAGGATGGAGTCCACAGGAAAGCAGAGAGGGCCAAATTGTCTGTGGCATTTGAAAGGGTTCCAGGAGGCAGTGAGAACCAGCATTACTTTTCCCCGCTGGCACCTTTGCTGTGGCAGCAAAAGCTGGACGTTTGTCTTTTTTGCTCCGGAGGTTGCCGAAAGCGAAAACAGGTGCTTTTGAGGATGGAGTCCGCAGGAAAGCAGAGAGGGCCAAATTGTCTGGGGCATTTGAAGAGGTTCCAGGAGGCAGTGAGAACCAGCATTACTTTTCCCCGCTGGCACCTTTGCTGTGGCAGCAAAAGCTGGACGTTTGTCTTTTTTGCTCCGGAGGCTGCCGAAAGCGAAAACAGGTGCTTTTGAGGATGGAGTCCGCAGGAAAGCAGAGAGGGCCAAATTGTCTGGGGCATTTGAAAGGGTTCCAGGAGGCAGTGAGAACCAGCATTACTTTTCCCCGCTGGCACCTTTGCTGTGGCAGCAAAAGCTGGACGTTTGTCTTTTTTGCTCCGGAGGCTGCCGAAAGCGAAAACAGGTGCTTTTGAGGATAGAGTCCGCAGGAAAGCAGAGAGGGCTTAATTGTCTGTGGCATTTGAAAGGGTTCCAGGAGGCAGTGAGAACCAGCATTACTTTTCCCCGCTGGCACCTTTGCTGTGGCAGCAAAAGCTGGACGTTTGTCTTTTTTGCTCCGGAGGCTGCCGAAAGCGAAAACAGGTGCTTTTGAGGATGGAGTCCGCAGGAAAGCAGAGAGGGCCAAATTGTCTGTGGCATTTGAAGAGGTTCCAGGAGGCAGTGAGAACCAGCATTACTTTTCCCCGCTGGCACCTTTGCTGTGGCAGCAAAAGCTGGACGTTTGTCTTTTTTGCTCCGGAGGCTGCCGAAAGCGAAAACAGGTGCTTTTGAGGATGGAGTCCACAGGAAAGCAGAGAGGGCCAAATTGTCTGTGGCATTTGAAAGGGTTCCAGGAGGCAGTGAGAACCAGCATTACTTTTCCCCACTGGCACCTTTGTTGTGGCAGCAAAAGCTGGACGTTTGTCTTTTTTGCTCCGGAGGCTGCCGAAAGCGAAAATAGGTGCTTTTGAGGATGGAGTCCGCAGGAAAGCAGAGAGGGCCAAATTGTCTGTGGCATTTGAAAGAGTTCCAGGAGGCAGTGAGAACCAGCATTACTTTTCCCCGCTGGCACCTTTGCTGTGGCAGCAAAAGCTGGACGTTTGTCTTTTTACCACCGGAGGGCGCCGAAAGTGAAAAAAGGCGCTTTTGAGGATAGAGTCCGCAGGAAAGCAGAGAGGGCCAAATTGTCTGGGGCATTTGAAAGGGTTCCAGGAGGCAGTGAGAACCAGCATTACTTTTCCCCGCTGGCACCTTTGCTGTGGCAGCAAAAGCTGGACGTTTGTCTTTTTTGCTCCGGAGGCTGCCGAAAGCGAAAATAGGTGCTTTTGAGGATGGAGTCCGCAGGAAAGCAGAGAGGGCCAAATTGTCTGGGGCATTTGAAAGGGTTCCAGGAGGCAGTGAGAACCAGCATCACTTTTCCCCGCTGGCACCATTGCTGTGGCAGCAAAAGCTGGACGTTTGTCTTTTTACCACCGGAGGGCGCCGAAAGTGAAAAAAGGCGCTTTTGAGGATAGAGTCCGCAGGAAAGCAGAGAGGGCTAAATTGTCTGTGGCATTTGAAAGGGTTCCAGGAGGCAGTGAGAACCAGCATTACTTTTCCCCGCTGGCACCTTTGCTGTGGCAGCAAAAGCTGGCCGTTTGTCTTTTTTGCTCCGGAGGCTGCCGAAAGCGAAAACAGGTGCTTTTGAGGATGGAGTCCACAGGAAAGCAGAGAGGGCCAAATTGTCTGTGGCATTTGAAAGGGTTCCAGGAGGCAGTGAGAACCAGCATTACTTTTCCCCGCTGGCACCTTTGCTGTGGCAGCAAAAGCTGGACGTTTGTCTTTTTTGCTCCGGAGGTTGCCGAAAGCGAAAACAGCTGCTTTTGAGGATGGAGTCCGCAGGAAAGCAGAGAGGGCCAAATTGTCTGTGGCATTTGAAGGAGTTCCAGGAGGCAGTGAGAACCAGCATTACTTTTCCCTGCTGGCACCTTTGCTGTGGCAGCAAAAGCTGGACGTTTGTCTTTTTTGCTCCGGAGGGCGCCGAAAGCAAAAATAGGTTCTTTTGAGGATGGAGTCCGCAGGAAAGCAGAGAGGGCCAAATTGTCTGGGGCATTTGAAAGGGTTCCAGGAGGCAGTGAGAACCAGCATTACTTTTCCCCGCTGGCACATTTGCTGTGGCAGCAAAAGCTGGACGTTTGTCTTTTTTGCTCCGGAGGCTGCCAAAAGCGAAAACAGGTGCTTTTGAGGATGGAGTCCACAGGAAAGCAGAGAGGGCCAAATTGTCTGGGGCATTTGAAAGGGTTCCAGGAGGCAGTGAGAACCAGCATTACTTTTCCCCGCTGGCACCTTTGCTGTGGCAGCAAAAGCTGGACGTTTGTCTTTTTTGCTCCGGAGGCTGCCGAAAGCGAAAACAGGTGCTTTTGAGGATGGAGTCCGCAGGAAAGCAGAGAGGGCCAAATTGTCTGTGGCATTTGAAAGGGTTCCAGGAGGCAGTGAGAACCAGCATTACTTTTCCCCGCTGGCACCTTTGCTGTGGCAGCAAAAGCTGGACGTTTGTCTTTTTTGCTCCGGAGGTTGCCGAAAGCGAAAACAGGTGCTTTTGAGGATGGAGTCCGCAGGAAAGCAGAGAGGGCCAAATTGTCTGGGGCATTTGAAAGGGTTCCAGGAGGCAGTGAGAACCAGCATTACTTTTCCCCGCTGGCACATTTGCTGTGGCAGCAAAAGCTGGACGTTTGTCTTTTTTGCTCCGGACACTGCCGAAAGCGAAAACAGGTGCTTTTGAGGATGGAGTCCGCAGGAAAGCAGAGAGGGCCAAATTGTCTGGGGCATTTGAAAGGGTTCCAGGAGGCAGTGAGAACCAGCATTACTTTTCCCCGCTGGCACCTTTGCTGTGGCAGCAAAAGCTGGACGTTTGTATTTTTTGCAATGGAGGCTGCCGAAAGCGAAAACAGGTGCTTTTGAGGATGGAGTCCGCAGGAAAGCAGAGAGGGCCAAATTGTCTGTGGCATTTGAAAGGGTTCCAGGAGGCAGTGAGAACCAGCATTACTTTTCCCCGCTGGCACCTTTGCTGTGGCAGCAAAAGCTGGACGTTTGTCTTTTTTGCTCCGGAGGCTGCCGAAAGTGAAAACAGGTGCTTTTGAGGATGGAGTCCGCAGGAAAGCAGAGAGGGCCAAATTGTCTGTGGCATTTGAAGAGGTTCCAGGAGGCAGTGAGAACCAGCATTACTTTTCCCCGCTGGCACCTTTGCTGTGGCAGCAAAAGCTGGACGTTTGTCTTTTTTGCTCCGGAGGCTGCCGAAAGCGAAAACAGGTGCTTTTGAGGATGGAGTCCGCAGCAAAGCAGAGAGGGCCAAATTGTCTGGGACATTTGAAAGGGTTCCAG
This sequence comes from Vanellus vanellus, assembly GCF_965231255.1. Lineage (NCBI taxonomy): Eukaryota > Metazoa > Chordata > Aves > Charadriiformes > Charadriidae > Vanellus > Vanellus vanellus. Next base: position 13,710 of record NW_028127645.1, on the reverse strand, counting down.
GAGGCAGTGAGAACCAGCATTACTTTTCCCCGCTGGCACCTTTGCTGTGGCAGCAAAAGCTGGACGTTTGTCTTTTTTGCTCCGGAGGCTGCCGAAAGCGAAAACAGGTGCTTTTGAGGATGGAGTCCGCAGGAAAGCAGAGAGGGCCAAATTGTCTGGGGCATTTGAAAGGGTTCCAGGAGGCAGTGAGAACCAGCATTACTTTTCCCCGCTGGCACCTTTGCTGTGGCAGCAAAAGCTGGACGTTTGTCTTTTTTGCTCCGGAGGCTGCCGAAAGCGAAAACAGGTGCTTTTGAGGATGGAGTCCGCAGGAAAGCAGAGAGGGCCAAATTGTCTGTGGCATTTGAAAGGGTTCCAGGAGGCAGTGAGAACCAGCATTACATTTCCCCGCTGGCACCTTTGCTGTGGCAGCAAAAGCTGGACGTTTGTCTTTTTTGCTCCGAAGGGCGCCGAAAGCAAAAATAGGTTCTTTTGAGGATGGAGTCCGCAGGAAAGCAGAGAGGGCCAAATTGTCTGTGGCATTTGAAAGGGTTCCAGGAGGCAGTGAGAACCACCATTACTTTTCCCCGCTGGCACCTTTGCTGTGGCAGCAAAAGCTGGACGTTTGTCTTTTTTGCTCCGGAGGCTGCCGAAAGCGAAAACAGGTGCTTTTGAGGATGGAGTCCGCAGGAAAGCAGAGAGGGCCAAATTGTCTGTGGCATTTGAAAGGGTTCCAGGAGGCAGTGAGAACCAGCATTACTTTTCCCCGCTGGCACCTTTGCTGTGGCAGCAAAAGCTGGACGTTTGTCTTTTTTGCTCCGGAGGCTGCCGAAAGCGAAAACAGGTGCTTTTGAGGATGGAGTCCGCAGGAAAGCAGAGAGGGCCAAATTGTCTGTGGCATTTGAAAGGGTTCCAGGAGGCAGTGAGAACCAGCATTACTTTTCCCCGCTGGCACCTTTGCTGTGGCAGCAAAAGCTGGACGTTTGTCTTTTTTGCTCCGGAGGCTGCCGAAAGCGAAAACAGGTGCTTTTGAGGATGGAGTCCGCAGGAAAGCAGAGAGGGCCAAATTGTCTGTGGCATTTGAAAGGGTTCCAGGAGGCAGTGAGAACCAGCATTACTTTTCCCCGCTGGCACCTTTGCTGTGGCAGCAAAAGCTGGACGTTTGTCTTTTTTGCTCCGGAGGCTGCCGAAAGCGAAAACAGGTGCTTTTGAGGATGGAGTCCACAGGAAAGCAGAGAGGGCCAAATTGTCTGTGGCATTTGAAAGGGTTCCAGGAGGCAGTGAGAACCAGCATTACTTTTCCCCGCTGGCACCTTTGCTGTGGCAGCAAAAGCTGGACGTTTGTCTTTTTTGCTCCGGAGGCTGCCGAAAGCGAAAATAGGTGCTTTTGAGGATAGAGTCCGCAGGAAAGCAGAGAGGGCTTAATTGTCTGGGGCATTTGAAAGGGTTCCAGGAGGCAGTGAGAACCAGCATTACTTTTCCCCGCTGGCACCTTTGCTGTGGCAGCAAAAGCTGGACGTTTGTCTTTTTTGCTCCGGAGGCTGCCGAAAGCGAAAACAGGTGCTTTTGAGGATGGAGTCCGCAGGAAAGCAGAGAGGGCCAAATTGTCTGGGGCATTTGAAAGGGTTCCAGGAGGCAGTGAGAACCAGCATTACTTTTCCCCGCTGGCACCTTTGCTGTGGCAGCAAAAGCTGGACGTTTGTCTTTTTACCACCGGAGGGCGCCGAAAGTGAAAAAAGCCGCTTTAGAGGATAGAGTCCGCAGGAAAGCAGAGAGGGCCAAATTGTCAGGGGCATTTGAAAGGGTTCCAGGAGGCAGTGAGAACCAGCATTACTTTTCCCCGCTGGCACCTTTGCTGTGGCAGCAAAAGCTGGCCGTTTGTCTTTTTTGCTCCGGAGGCTGCCGAAAGCGAAAACAGGTGCTTTTGAGGATGGAGTCCACAGGAAAGCAGAGAGGGCCAAATTGTCTGGGGCATTTGAAAGGGTTCCAGGAGGCAGTGAGAACCAGCATTACTTTTCCCCGCTGGCACCTTTGCTGTGGCAGCAAAAGCTGGACGTTTGTCTTTTTTGCTCCGGAGGCTGCCGAAAGCGAAAACAGGTGCTTTTGAGGATGGAGTCCGCAGGAAAGCAGAGAGGGCCAAATTGTCTGTGGCATTTGAAAGGGTTCCAGGAGGCAGTGAGAACCAGCATTACTTTTCCCCGCTGGCACCTTTGCTGTGGCAGCAAAAGCTGGACGTTTGTCTTTTTTGCTCCGGAGGTTGCCAAAAGCGAAAACAGGTGCTTTTGAGGATGGAGTCCGCAGGAAAGCAGAGAGGGCCAAATTGTCTGTGGCATTTGAAAGGGTTCCAGGAGGCAGTGAGAACCAGCATTACTTTTCCCCGCTGGCACCTTTGCTGTGGCAGCAAAAGCTGGACGTTTGTCTTTTTTGCTCCGGAGGCTGCCGAAAGCGAAAACAGGTGCTTTTGAGGATGGAGTCCGCAGGAAAGCAGAGAGGGCCAAATTGTCTGTGGCATTTGAAAGGGTTCCAGGAGGCAGTGAGAACCAGCATTACTTTTCCCCGCTGGCACCTTTGCTGTGGCAGCAAAAGCTGGACGTTTGTATTTTTTGCAATGGAGGCTGCCGAAAGCGAAAACAGGTGCTTTTGAGGATGGAGTCCGCAGGAAAGCAGAGAGGGCCAAATTGTCTGTGGCATTTGAAAGGGTTCCAGGAGGCAGTGAGAACCAGCATTACTTTTCCCCGCTGGCACCTTTGCTGTGGCAGCAAAAGCTGGACGTTTGTCTTTTTTGCTCCGGAGGCTGCCGAAAGTGAAAACAGGTGCTTTTGAGGATGGAGTCCGCAGGAAAGCAGAGAGGGCCAAATTGTCTGTGGCATTTGAAGAGGTTCCAGGAGGCAGTGAGAACCAGCATTACTTTTCCCCGCTGGTACCTTTGCTGTGGCAGCAAAAGCTGGACGTTTGTCTTTTTTGCTCCGGAGGGCGCCGAAAGCAAAAATAGGTTCTTTTGAGGATGGAGTCCGCAGGAAAGCAGAGAGGGCCAAATTGTCTGGGGCATTTGAAAGGGTTCCAGGAGGCAGTGAGAACCAGCATTACTTTTCCCCGCTGGCACCTTTGCTGTGGCAGCAAAAGCTGGACGTTTGTCTTTTTTGCTCCGGAGGCTGCCGAAAGCGAAAACAGGTGCTTTTGAGGATGGAGTCCGCAGCAAAGCAGAGAGGGCCAAATTGTCTGTGGCATTTGAAAGGGTTCCAGGAGGCAGTGAGAACCAGCATTACTTTTCCCCGCTGGCACCTTTGCTGTGGCAGCAAAAGCTGGACGTTTGTCTTTTTTGCTCCGGAGGCTGCCGAAAGCGAAAACAGCTGCTTTTGAGGATGGAGTCCGCAGGAAAGCAGAGAGGGCCAAATTGTCTGGGGCATTTGAAAGGGTTCCAGGAGGCAGTGAGAACCAGCATTACTTTTCCCCGCTGGCACCTTTGCTGTGGCAGCAAAAGCTGGACGTTTGTCTTTTTTGCTCCGGAGGCTGCCGAAAGCGAAAACAGGTGCTTTTGAGGATGGAGTCCGCAGGAAAGCAGAGAGGGCCAAATTGTCTGGGGCATTTGAAAGGGTTCCAGGAGGCAGTGAGAACCAGCATTACTTTTCCCCGCTGGCACCTTTGCTGTGGCAGCAAAAGCTGGACGTTTGTCTTTTTTGCTCCGGAGGCTGCCGAAAGCGAAAACAGGTGCTTTTGAGGATGGAGTCCGCAGGAAAGCAGAGAGGGCCAAATTGTCTGTGGCATTTGAAAGAGTTCCAGGAGGCAGTGAGAACCAGCATTACTTTTCCCTGCTGGCACCTTTGCTGTGGCAGCAAAAGCTGGACGTTTGTCTTTTTTGCTCCGGAGGCTGCCGAAAGCGAAAACAGGTGCTTTTGAGGATGGAGTCCGCAGGAAAGCAGAGAGGGCCAAATTGTCTGGGGCATTTGAAAGGGTTCCAGGAGGCAGTGAGAACCAGCATTACTTTTCCCCGCTGGCACCTTTGCTGTGGCAGCAAAAGCTGGACGTTTGTCTTTTTTGCTCCGGAGGCTGCCGAAAGCGAAAACAGGTGCTTTTGAGGATGGAGTCCACAGGAAAGCAGAGAGGGCCAAATTGTCTGTGGCATTTGAAAGGGTTCCAGGAGGCAGTGAGAACCAGCATTACTTTTCCCCGCTGGCACCTTTGCTGTGGCAGCAAAAGCTGGACGTTTGTCTTTTTTGCTCCGGAGGCTGCCGAAAGCGAAAATAGGTGCTTTTGAGGATAGAGTCCGCAGGAAAGCAGAGAGGGCCAAATTGTCTGTGGCATTTGAAAGGGTTCCAGGAGGCAGTGAGAACCAGCATTACTTTTCCCCGCTGGCACCTTTGCTGTGGCAGCAAAAGCTGGACGTTTGTCTTTTTTGCTCCGGAGGCTGCCGAAAGCGAAAACAGGTGCTTTTGAAGATGGAGTCCGCAGGAAAGCAGAGAGGGCCAAATTGTCTGGGGCATTTGAACAGGTTCCAGGAGGCAGTGAGAACCAGCATTACTTTTCCCCGCTGGCACCTTTGCTGTGGCAGCAAAAGCTGGACGTTTGTCTTTTTTGCTCCGGACGCTGCCGAAAGCGAAAACAGGTGCTTTTGAGGATGGAGTCCGCAGGAAAGCAGAGAGGGCCAAATTGTCTGGGGCATTTGAAAGGGTTCCAGGAGGCAGTGAGAACCAGCATTACTTTTCCCCGCTGGCACCTTTGCTGTGGCAGCAAAAGCTGGACGTTTGTCTTTTTTGCTCCGGAGGCTGCCGAAAGCGAAAATAGGTGCTTTTGAGGATAGAGTCCGCAGGAAAGCAGAGAGGGCTTAATTGTCTGGGGCATTTGAAAGGGTTCCAGGAGGCAGTGAGAACCAGCATTACTTTTCCCCGCTGGCACCTTTGCTGTGGCAGCAAAAGCTGGACGTTTGTCTTTTTTGCTCCGGAGGCTGCCGAAAGCGAAAACAGGTGCTTTTGAGGATAGAGTCCGCAGGAAAGCAGAGAGGGCCAAATTGTCTGTGGCATTTGAACAGGTTCCAGGAGGCAGTGAGAACCAGCATTACTTTTCCCCGCTGGCACCTTTGCTGTGGCAGCAAAAGCTGGACGTTTGTCTTTTTTGCTCCGGACGCTGCCGAAAGCGAAAACAGGTGCTTTTGAGGATGGAGTCCGCAGGAAAGCAGAGAGGGCCAAATTGTCTGTGGCATTTGAAAGGGTTCCAGGAGGCAGTGAGAACCAGCATTACTTTTCCCCGCTGGCACCTTTGCTGTGGCAGCAAAAGCTGGACGTTTGTCTTTTTTGCTCCGGAGGCTGCCGAAAGCGAAAACAGGTGCTTTTGAGGATGGAGTCCACAGGAAAGCAGAGAGGGCCAAATTGTCTGTGGCATTTGAAAGGGTTCCAGGAGGCAGTGAGAACCAGCATCACTTTTCCCTGCTGGCACCTTTGCTGTGGCAGCAAAAGCTGGACGTTTGTCTTTTTTGCTCCGGAGGCTGCCGAAAGCGAAAATAGGTGCTTTTGAGGATGGAGTCCGCAGGAAAGCAGAGAGGGCCAAATTGTCTGTGGCATTTGAAAGAGTTCCAGGAGGCAGTGAGAACCAGCATCACTTTTCCCCGCTGGCACCTTTGCTGTGGCAGCAAAAGCTGGACGTTTGTCTTTTTACCACCGGAGGGCGCCGAAAGTGAAAAAAGGCGCTTTTGAGGATAGAGTCCGCAGGAAAGCAGAGAGGGCTTAATTGTCTGGGGCATTTGAATGGGTTCCAGGAGGCAGTGAGAACCAGCATTACTTTTCCCCGCTGGCACCTTTGCTGTGGCAGCAAAAGCTGGACGTTTGTCTTTTTTGCTCCGGAGGCTGCCGAAAGCGAAAACAGGTGCTTTTGAGGATGGAGTCCGCAGGAAAGCAGAGAGGGCCAAATTGTCTGGGGCATTTGAAGAGGTTCCAGGAGGCAGTGAGAACCAGCATTACTTTTCCCCGCTGGAACCTTTGCTGTGGCAGCAAAAGCTGGACGTTTCTATTTTTTGCTCCGGAGGCTGCCAAAAGCGAAAACAGGTGCTTTTGAGGATGGAGTCCGCAGGAAAGCAGAGAGGGCCAAATTGTCTGTGGCATTTGAAAGGGTTCCAGGAGGCAGTGAGAACCAGCATTACTTTTCCCCGCTGGCACCTTTGCTGTGGCAGCAAAAGCTGGACGTTTGTCTTTTTTGCTCCGGAGGCTGCCGAAAGCGAAAACAGGTGCTTTTGAGGATGGAGTCTACAGGAAAGCAGAGAGGACCAAATTGTCTGTGGCATTTGAAAGGGTTCCAGGAGGCAGTGAGAACCAGCATTACTTTTCCCCGCTGGCACCTTTGCTGTGGCAGCAAAAGCTGGACGTTTGTCTTTTTTGCTCCGGAGGGCGCCGAAAGCAAAAATAGGTTCTTTTGAGGATGGAGTCCGCAGGAAAGCAGAGAGGGCCAAATTGTCTGTGGCATTTGAAAGGGTTCCAGGAGGCAGTGAGAACCAGCATTACTTTTCCCCGCTGGCACCTTTGCTGTGGCAGCAAAAGCTGGACGTTTGTCTTTTTTGCTCCGGAGGCTGCCGAAAGCGAAAACAGGTGCTTTTGAGGATGGAGTCCGCAGGAAAGCAGAGAGGGCCAAATTGTCTGTGGCATTTGAAAGGGTTCCAGGAGGCAGTGAGAACCAGCATTACTTTTCCCCGCTGGCACCTTTGCTGTGGCAGCAAAAGCTGGACGTTTGTCTTTTTTGCTCCGGAGGCTGCCGAAAGCGAAAACAGGTGCTTTTGAGGATGGAGTCCGCAGGAAAGCAGAGAGGGCCAAATTGTCTGTGGCATTTGAAAGGGTTCCAGGAGGCAGTGAGAACCAGCATTACTTTTCCCCGCTGGCACCTTTGCTGTGGCAGCAAAAGCTGGACGTTTGTCTTTTTTGCTCCGGAGGCTGCCGAAAGCGAAAACAGGTGCTTTTGAGGATGGAGTCCGCAGGAAAGCAGAGAGGGCCAAATTGTCTGGGGCATTTGAAAGGGTTCCAGGAGGCAGTGAGAACCAGCATTACTTTTCCCCGCTGGCACCTTTGCTGTGGCAGCAAAAGCTGGACGTTTGTCTTTTTTGCTCCGGAGGCTGCCGAAAGCGAAAACAGGTGCTTTTGAGGATGGAGTCCACAGGAAAGCAGAGAGGGCCAAATTGTTTGTGGCATTTGAAAGGGTTCCAGGAGGCAGTGAGAACCAGCATTACTTTTCCCCGCTGGCACCTTTGCTGTGGCAGCAAAAGCTGGACGTTTATCTTTTTTGCTCCGGACGCTGCCGAAAGCGAAAACAGGTGCTTTTGAGGATGGAGTCCGCAGGAAAGCAGAGAGGGCCAAATTGTCTGGGGCATTTGAAAGGGTTCCAGGAGGCAGTGAGAACCAGCATTACTTTTCCCCGCTGGCACCTTTGCTGTGGCAGCAAAAGCTGGACGTTTGTCTTTTTTGCTCCGGAGGCTGCCGAAAGCGAAAATAGGTGCTTTTGAGGATAGAGTCCGCAGGAAAGCAGAGAGGGCTTAATTGTCTGGGGCATTTGAAAGGGTTCCAGGAGGCAGTGAGAACCAGCATTACTTTTCCCCGCTGGCACCTTTGCTGTGGCAGCAAAAGCTGGACGTTTGTCTTTTTTGCTCCCGAGGCTGCCGAAAGCGAAAACAGGTGCTTTTGAGGATGGAGTCCGCAGGAAAGCAGAGAGGGCCAAATTGTCTGTGGCATTTGAAAGAGTTCCAGGAGGCAGTGAGAACCAGCATCACTTTTCCCCGCTGGCACCTTTGCTGTGGCAGCAAAAGCTGGACGTTTGTCTTTTTACCACCGGAGGGCGCCGAAAGTGAAAAAAGGCGCTTTTGAGGATAGAGTCCGCAGGAAAGCAGAGAGGGCTTAATTGTCTGGGGCATTTGAATGGGTTCCAGGAGGCAGTGAGAACCAGCATTACTTTTCCCCGCTGGCACCTTTGCTGTGGCAGCAAAAGCTGGACGTTTGTCTTTTTTGCTCCGGAGGCTGCCGAAAGCGAAAACAGGTGCTTTTGAGGATGGAGTCCGCAGGAAAGCAGAGAGGGCCAAATTGTCTGGGGCATTTGAAAGGGTTCCAGGAGGCAGTGAGAACCAGCATTACTTTTCCCCGCTGGCACCTTTGCTGTGGCAGCAAAAGCTGGACGTTTGTCTTTTTTGCTCCGGAGGCTGCCGAAAGCGAAAACAGGTGCTTTTGAGGATGGAGTCCGCAGGAAAGCAGAGAGGGCCAAATTGTCTGTGGCATTTGAAAGAGTTCCAGGAGGCAGTGAGAACCAGCATTACTTTTCCCTGCTGGCACCTTTGCTGTGGCAGCAAAAGCTGGACGTTTGTCTTTTTTTGCTCCGGAGGCTGCCGAAAGCGAAAACAGGTGCTTTTGAGGATGGAGTCCGCAGGAAAGCAGAGAGGGCCAAATTGTCTGGGGCATTTGAAAGGGTTCCAGGAGGCAGTGAGAACCAGCATTACTTTTCCCCGCTGGCACCTTTGCTGTGGCAGCAAAAGCTGGACGTTTGTCTTTTTTGCTCCGGAGGCTGCCGAAAGCGAAAACAGGTGCTTTTGAGGATGGAGTCCACAGGAAAGCAGAGAGGGCCAAATTGTCTGTGGCATTTGAAAGGGTTCCAGGAGGCAGTGAGAACCAGCATTACTTTTCCCCGCTGGCACCTTTGCTGTGGCAGCAAAAGCTGGACGTTTGTCTTTTTTGCTCCGGAGGCTGCCGAAAGCGAAAATAGGTGCTTTTGAGGATAGAGTCCGCAGGAAAGCAGAGAGGGCCAAATTGTCTGTGGCATTTGAAAGGGTTCCAGGAGGCAGTGAGAACCAGCATTACTTTTTCCCCGCTGGCACCTTTGCTGTGGCAGCAAAAGCTGGACGTTTGTCTTTTTTGCTCCGGAGGCTGCCGAAAGCGAAAACAGGTGCTTTTGAAGATGGAGTCCGCAGGAAAGCAGAGAGGGCCAAATTGTCTGGGGCATTTGAACAGGTTCCAGGAGGCAGTGAGAACCAGCATTACTTTTCCCCGCTGGCACCTTTGCTGTGGCAGCAAAAGCTGGACGTTTGTCTTTTTTGCTCCGGACGCTGCCGAAAGCGAAAACAGGTGCTTTTGAGGATGGAGTCCGCAGGAAAGCAGAGAGGGCCAAATTGTCTGGGGCATTTGAAAGGGTTCCAGGAGGCAGTGAGAACCAGCATTACTTTTCCCCGCTGGCACCTTTGCTGTGGCAGCAAAAGCTGGACGTTTGTCTTTTTTGCTCCGGAGGCTGCCGAAAGCGAAAATAGGTGCTTTTGAGGATAGAGTCCGCAGGAAAGCAGAGAGGGCTTATTGTCTGGGGCATTTGAAAGGGTTCCAGGAGGCAGTGAGAACCAGCATTACTTTTCCCCGCTGGCACCTTTGCTGTGGCAGCAAAAGCTGGACGTTTGTCTTTTTTGCTCCGGAGGCTGCCGAAGCGAAAACAGGTGCTTTTGAGGATAGAGTCCGCAGGAAAGCAGAGAGGGCCAAATTGTCTGTGGCATTTGAACAGGTTCCAGGAGGCAGTGAGAACCAGCATTACTTTTCCCCGCTGGCACCTTTGCTGGGCAGCAAAGCTGGACGTTTGTCTTTTTGCTCCGGACGCTGCCGAAAGCGAAAACAGGTGCTTTTGAGGATGGAGTCCGCAGGAAAGCAGAGAGGGCCAAATTGTCTGTTGGCATTTGAAAGGGTCCAGGAGGCAGTGAGAACCAGCATTACTTTTCCCCGCTGGCACCTTTGCTGTGGCAGCAAAAGCTGGACGTTTGTCTTTTTTGCTCCGGAGGCTGCCGAAAGCGAAAACAGGTGCTTTTGAGGATGGAGTCCACAGGAAAGCAGAGAGGGCCAAATTGTCTGTGGCATTTGAAAGGGTTCCAGGAGGCAGTGAGAACCAGCATCACTTTTCCCTGCTGGCACCTTTGCTGTGGCAGCAAAAGCTGGACGTTTGTCTTTTTTTTGCTCCGGAGGCTGCCGAAAGCGAAAATAGGTGCTTTTGAGGATGGAGTCCGCAGGAAAGCAGAGAGGGCCAAATTGTCTGTGGCATTTGAAAGAGTTCAGGAGGCAGTGAGAACCAGCATCACTTTTCCCCGCTGGCACCTTTGCTGTGGCAGCAAAAGCTGGACGTTTGTCTTTTTACCACGGAGGGCGCCGAAAGTGAAAAAAGGCGCTTTTGAGGATAGAGTCCGCAGGAAAGCAGAGAGGGCTTAATTGTCTGGGGCATTTGAATGGGTTCCAGGAGGCAGTGAGAACCAGCATTACTTTTCCCCGCTGGCACCTTTGCTGTGGCAGCAAAAGCTGGACGTTTGTCTTTTTGCTCCGGAGGCTGCCGAAAGCGAAAACAGGTGCTTTTGAGGATGGAGTCCGCAGGAAAGCAGAGAGGGCCAAATTGTCTGGGGCATTTGAAGAGGTTCCAGGAGGCAGTGAGAACCAGCATTACTTTTCCCGCTGGACCTTTGCTGTGGCAGCAAAAGCTGGACGTTTCTATTTTTTGCTCCGGAGGCTGCCAAAATGCGAAAACAGGTGCTTTTGAGGATGGAGTCCGCAGGAAAGCAGAGAGGGCCAAATTGTCTGTGGCATTTGAAGGGTTCCAGGAGGCAGTGAGAACCAGCATTACTTTTCCCCCGCTGGCACCTTTGCTGTGGCAGCAAAAGCTGGACGTTTGTCCTTTTTGCTTCCGGAGGCTGCCGAAAGCGAAACAGGTGCTTTTGAGGATGGAGTCTACAGGAAAGCAGAGAGGACCAAATTGTCTGTGGCATTTGAAAGGGTTCCAGGAGGCAGTGAGAACCAGCATTACTTTTCCCCGCTGGCACTTTGCTGTGGCAGCAAAAGCTGGACGTTTGTCTTTTTTGCTCCGGAGGGCGCCGAAAGCAAAAATAGGTTCTTTTGAGGATGGAGTCCGCAGGAAAGCAGAGAGGGCCAAATTGTCTGTGGCATTTGAAAGGGTTCCAGGAGGCAGTGAGAACCAGCATTACTTTTCCCCGCCGGCACCTTTGCTGTGGCAGCAAAAGCTGGACGTTTGTCTTTTTTGCTCCGGAGGCTGCCGAAAGCGAAAACAGGTGCTTTTGAGGATGGAGTCCGCAGGAAAGCAGAGAGGGCCAAATTGTCTGTGGCATTTGAAAGGGTTCCAGGAGGCAGTGAGAACCAGCATTACTTTTCCCCGCTGGCACCTTTGCTGTGGCAGCAAAAGCTGGACGTTTGTCTTTTTGCTCCGAGGCTGCCGAAAGCGAAAACAGGTGCTTTTGAGGATGGAGTCCGCAGGAAAGCAGAGAGGGCCAAATTGTCTGTGGCATTTGAAAGGGTTCCAGGAGGCAGTGAGAACCAGCATTACTTTTCCCCGCTGGCACCTTTGCTGTGGCAGCAAAAGCTGGACGTTTGTCTTTTTGCTCCGGAGGCTGCCGAAAGCGAAAACAGGTGCTTTTGAGGATGGAGTCCGCAGGAAAGCAGAGAGGCCAAATTGTCTGGGGCATTTGAAAGGGTTCCAGGAGGCAGTGAGAACCAGCATTACTTTTCCCCGCTGGCACCTTTGCTGTGGCAGCAAAAGCTGGACGTTTGTCTTTTTTGCTCCGGAGGCTGCCGAAAGCGAAAACAGGTGCTTTTGAGGATGGAGTCCACAGGAAAGCAGAGAGGGCCAAATTGTTTGTGGCATTTGAAAGGGTTCCAGGAGGCAGTGAGAACCAGCATTACTTTTCCCCGCTGGCACCTTTGCTGTGGCAGCAAAAGCTGGACGTTTAATCTTTTTTGCTCCGGACGCTGCCGAAAGCGAAAACAGGTGCTTTTGAGAGATGGAGTCCGCAGGAAAGCAGAGAGGGCCAAATTGTCTGGGGCATTGAAAGGGTTCCAGGAGGCAGTGAGAACCAGCATTACTTTTCCCCGCTGGCACCTTTGCTGTGGCAGCAAAAGCTGGACGTTTGTCTTTTTTGCTCCGAGGCTGCCGAAAGCGAAAATAGGTGCTTTTGAGGATAGAGTCCGCAGGAAAGCAGAGAGGGCTTAATTGTCTGGGGCATTTGAAAGGATTCCCAGGAGGCAGTGAGAACCAGCATTACTTTTCCCCGCTGGCACCTTTGCTGTGGCAGCAAAAGCTGGACGTTTGTCTTTTTGCTCCCGAGGCTGCGAAAGCGAAAACAGTGCTTTTGAGGATGGAGTCCGCAGGAAAGCAGAGAGGGCCAAATTGTCTGTGGCATTTGAAAGAGTTCCAGGAGGCAGTGAGAACCAGCATCACTTTTCCCCGCTGGCACCTTTGCTGTGGCAGCAAAAGCTGGACGTTTGTCTTTTTACCACCGGAGGGCGCCGAAAGTGAAAAAGGCGCTTTTGAGGATAGAGTCCGCAGGAAAGCAGAGAGGGCTTAATTGTCTGGGGCATTTGAATGGGTTCCAGGAGGCAGTGAGAACCAGCATTACTTTTCCCCGCTGGCACCTTTGCTGTGGCAGCAAAAGCTGGACGTTTGTCTTTTTGCTCCGGAGGCTGCCGAAAGCGAAAACAGGTGCTTTTGAGGATGGAGTCCGCAGGAAAGCAGAGAGGGCCAAATTGTCTGGGGCATTTGAAGAGGTTCCAGGAGGCAGTGGAACCCAGCATTACTTTTCCCGCTGGAACCTTTGCTGTGGCAGCAAAAGCTGGACGTTTCTATTTTTTGCTCCGGAGGCTGCCAAAAGCGAAACAGGTGCTTTTGAGGATGGAGTCCGCAGGAAAGCAGAGAGGGCCAAATTGTCTGTGGCATTTGAAAGGTTCCAGGAGGCAGTGAGAACCAGCATTACTTTTCCCCGCTGGCACCTTTGCTGTGGCAGCAAAAGCTGGACGTTTGTCTTTTTTGCTCCGGAGGCTGCCGAAAGCGAAAACAGGTGCTTTGAGGATGGAGTCTACAGGAAAGCAGAGAGGACCAAATTGTCTGTGCATTTGAAAGGTTCCAGGAGGCAGTGAGAACCAGCATTACTTTTCCCCGCTGGCACCTTTGCTGTGGCAGCAAAGCTGGACGTTTGTCTTTTTTGCTCCGGAGGGCGCCGAAAGCAAAAATAGGTTCTTTTGAGGATGGAGTCCGCAGGAAAGCAGAGAGGGCCAAATGTCTGTGGCATTTGAAAGGGTTCAGGAGGCAGTGAGAACCAGCATTACTTTTCCCGCTGGCACCTTTGCTGTGGCAGCAAAAGCTGGACGTTTGTCTTTTTGCTCCGGAGGCTGCCGAAAGCGAAAACAGGTGCTTTGAGGATGGAGTCCGCAGGAAAGCAGAGAGGGCCAAATTGTCTGTGGCATTTGAAAGGGTTCCAGGAGGCAGTGAGAACCAGCATTACTTTCCCCGCTGCACCTTTGCTGTGGCAGCAAAAAGCTGGACGTTTGTCTTTTTTGCTCCGGAGGCTGCCGAAAGCGAAAACAGGTGCTTTGAGGATGGAGTCCGCAGGAAAGCAGAGAGGGCCAAATTGTCTGTGGCATTTGAAAGGGTTCCAGAGGCAGTGAGAACCAGCATTACTTTTCCCCGCTGGCACCTTTGCTGTGGCAGCAAAAGCTGGGACGTTTGTCTTTTTTGCTCCGGAGGCTGCCGAAAGCGAAAAACAGTGCTTTTGAGGATGGAGTCCGCAGGAAAGCAGAGAGGGCAAATTGTCTGGGGCATTTGAAAGGGTTCCAGGAGGCAGTGAGAACCAGCATTACTTTTCCCCGCTGGCACCTTTGCTGTGGCAGCAAAAGCTGGACCTGTTTGTCTTTTTTTGCTCCGGAGGCGTGCCGAAAGCGAAAAAACAGGTCTGCTTTGAGGATGGCCAGT